>NW_026947565.1:1800000-1956312 GCF_034190915.1 Cavia porcellus
TAGTGGGATTTCACAAATTATGTAAGAATCTCTGTGCACATGCTTGGCATGGTCGCTCATGCTTATAATCCCAGCCATCTGGGGGCTGAGGTGGATGGATCCATGGGAGTTCCAGTCCATCTTGGGCTATGAATTTATCTCAAGGCCTCTTTCAACAACTACATAAGATGCTGTTTCCAAAAAGAGGACAACAGAAAACTAGACACACTTGTTCCAGGTCCCTGGGTTCACTACATGAGTTGTGGAGTCTAAATATTCCATGCCATGAGAAAATACCTGGGATTTTTAGGGAAAGGGGCATTTGCATCCCGTTTCTAAGTGTTTTCATTTCACCGTGTTACATTTGAATTCTGGGAAATCCTGCTGGTGATAAGCTATCTAATATTATGTTGGTTTAGGTATTGAGCTAGTATCTCATGTTTAGTGTTCAGGGTTATGCTGGAATGGCTGCAGACCTCCTTGAAATAGCGATTGCAGACCTGTGAACCCCGAGGAAGCTGGATAGTGGAAGCAGGCACTCCAGATATTCATGCACTGCAAGGATTCACTTTCATTTTGTTACTCATCATCTGGTTGCTGGCTTTTAGTGCTAACTGATACTACCATGGTGGCAGTAATCCAGCAGAGATTGCATGTATGGATTGCAGGTTTGGTTCCCAAGCCACCAGAAACTCGGCAGAACCGAAATCATTGTGGCATTTTCTTTCCTGCCCCGAAACTTTTGGCTTTCAAAGTTTGAAATTTGAATAGACTGGGGTAGTCAAGTTTGGACACCATGTACCACAAACAGAGCTAAAGACAGAGCCTATTACTTCCCTCCCCTTGTCAAAATATGTCAAATTTGGTTGATCACCACAACTTCAAAGAAAATTCAGGGGCAACTTAGAGAGGTGAATCAAATACTGCATGATTGGAATGGCTGTGGTTGTATGAGGTGGAGAGCTGCAGAGTTGGGCTGAAACTGTTCATAGAAATCCACAGGCTTGTGGTTGCCAGGCAACCACAATGGGCGGAGATTGGCTGAACATCACTGTGAGGTGGATTTTAGGCTCTAGGTGTGAAAATTTAAAAGACTGGGATAGTCAAGTTTGGAACCCATAGACCTCAGACATACCAAAAGGTTTTCCAATTACTTCCCTCCACTTCTCAAAATATGTCAAATATTGTTGATCACCAGAACTGTAAAAAAAATTCTGAGGCAACCTAGAGAGGCTAATCAAATACTGCATGATTGGAATGGCTGTGGTTGTATGAGGTGAAAAGCTGGAGAGTTGGGCTGAAACAGTTCACAGAAATCCAGGAGCTTGTGGTTGCCTGGAAACCACACTGGGATATGATTAGCTGAGCACCATTGTGAGCTGGACTTTAGGCTCTAGGATACAAGTGTGCAGTAGGAGACCTGAGTCACAATGCTGGGAGTTGCCATGGAGACCTCAGTGGAACAGAGGACCTTGTAGGGCAAGATTTAAATAGGATGAATATTCTTGGCATGGTATGCCACAATATTCTCTCTGAAGGCTTCACTGCTCAGAATTTGTGGATGGAAATGCTTGCCAATCTACACATGGATGTACTTTCAATGGGATATGAAATATGCCAGGGCCTGGCAGATGATCTCTGTCATGTCCTATCCTTGAGCATACGCTTTTGCCTTGTCATGTCTGTCATTTGGCTGAGCCCTGTTCCCTAAGCTATTCAGTCAAGACTTGCTGGCATCATTCACCTGCAGTATAAGAGCTTTCTGTGAAATTTCTCAGCAGAAATTCTCTGCAAGCACATAGCTTTGGATATGAGAGACAGTGGGGGAAGTTGAATTTCAAGGGCAGATATTTGAAAACAATGAAACAAGCCCCGAATAAGATCTTTACATATTTCCCAGATGAATATGTTTGGAAATATTGGGGAAGATGGAGATCAAGACTGAGAAGAGTGCACACCCATTTCAAGGTACAAAAACCAGGGAAAAACATGGGAAAGCAAGAGAGCTGGTTAATCTGATGTAAAAACCTTTGATGATGAAAGAATAGTATATTCTCATGATGATTTAATCAGGCTCTAGAAGTGAAGTTCTCATGTTGGTTGTCCTATGTGTGGCCTTCTGCATTGGGCAGTGGATGCAGGACAGGAGATCTTCAAATAAATCTGGTGGAACACAAAATACTGAAAAAAATCAGCCTAAATCCTGTGTATTCCTTCCCTTTGAGAACATATATGGATAATGTACGAAGTTTCAAAAGAGAAAATGTCTATTGGGTCATGGTTTCACCAATGAAATGGTCACTTCACATAACATTTTGAATTTTGCTTTCACACTTGCTCATGTACCGGGCCTGAGTAAAGCAGAATGCAGATTAAGCCTGTTCAATAGATGTGCATTCCATAAGTGGTTTTAAAACCAGTGAAACCCTTTGGACTTAGTGTTTGTATTTTATTGGTTGATTTATTTTTCAAATTGTTTGTTTTACTATTTTTAACTTTGTGAGTCAGGGAAGCCCTCACTCATAGAGATTCAGACCTCTCCAAAAGCTCTGAAGGTATTCATGTAACAGCTATTACATGTTATAAGTTTCTCCTATTAAAACTTGAAAGACTAACAGACTCTGCAACTTTTCATCTAAATTCAGTGTTTGACTAAATTCAGTGTTGGACTTTTACAAGTCCTTTGAATTATGTCCTCTTCTAGTCACTGGTCGTGCTTGAATTTACTTTCTTGTGAAGAGAGGATTTCAGCAAATTGACACAAGAACAGTTTGCCACTACTCTGCACACCTGGTTAAGTATCGAGTTCCCTAAATGATGTGTATTTTATTTTGATCTCTGCTAACACTTTGCTCATCCAGTTAGAACCACAGGGCTCCAGGCCATAGCGTTCCAGGCCTAAAGAAGAAAATATCCATTCCGTTTTGGGAGTTCATTCGTCTCTCATAATTACTTTTTCCACAAATGTGTGCTTCAGGAGAGGCCCTGTCCAAATGTGGAGAGGCCCATTTTCATTCACTCACTTTCAGACTTTCTAAGATTTTCAGTTACTAGAGGTTTGCCCAGACTTGCCATTGTCAAGGGACAGTGCACTTCACTTGAAGTTGTGCAGTATTACTTCATGTGTCTCCATGGAAATTCCACCAATGGGAAACTCTTGCTGTAGTCATCTCCAAGTGTTGCTGCGTAAGAAAATTTAACTAACAAAGGATGTGGTTTCAAGCAGAATGAGGAAAGGAGGGATTATCTTTATTTCAGTGCAGGTTGACCTTTCAAAGAAACAGTAATTCCTATCAAATAGGAGGTAAAATCTTTTGTAAAGAGAAATGGACATGACACGCTCAACTCTATGTCACTTTTTTTAAAATGCCACGGGCATTTGAGATATTCTTGGCTGCTGAATTGTCCCTTTTTTCAAATATCTCTTAGGTAAGACACTCCAGCTTCTTCAAACCCTGGTACTGTTCCTTCCATGTAAAAAACCAAATGAAAAAACAAAATAAATTAAAACAAAACCCATGAAATAACATTTGAGAGGACACAATTGCTCAGCAGGCCCATGTAAACACTACTCAAGAATCTAGAGGTACAGAAGCCTCAGCCTTCAGCCCATGGCCTGAAGTTTTGTCTCTATCATTGCCCCTCAATTCCCTGGCATGTCCACATTAACTCATGAATCTTTACTCATTTCCTTTTCAAATGCACAGGGTCCAATATATTTGATCCCTGTTCACCTGGGCAGTAATGATCCAAGGACACACCAGAGGAAGGGCAGCCACCCCCTTGCCTCGGGCCTTGGAGCTTATCACAATAGAAATGGACACCTGAACAAGGGGAGCCAAAACAAAGAGAGGCATATTCCTAAAGCCTGAAGCACAGAAGCTACCTATAGACCAGTAGTGGGATTTCACAAATTATGTAAGAATCTCTGTGCACATGCTTGGCATGGTCGCTCATGCTTATAATCCCAGCCATCTGGGGGCTGAGGTGGATGGATCTTGGGAGTTCCACTCCATCTTGGGCTATGAATTTATCTCAAGGCCTCTTTCAACAACTACATAAGATGCTGTTTCCAAAAAGAGGACAACAGAAAACTAGACACACTTGTTCCAGGTCCCTGGGTTCACTACATGAGTTGTGGAGTCTAAATATTCCATGCCATGAGAAAATACCTGGGATTTTTAGGGAAAGGGGCATTTGCATCCCGTTTCTAAGTGTTTTCATTTCACCGTGTTACATTTGAATTCTGGGAAAGCCTGCTGGTGATAAGCTATCTAATATTATGTTGGTTTAGGTATTGAGCTAGTATCTCATGTTTAGTGTTCAGGGTTATGCTGGAATGGCTGCAGACCTCCTTGAAATAGCGATTGCAGACATGTGAACCCCGAGGAAGTTGGATAGTTGAAGCAGGCACTCCAGATATTCATGCACTGCAAGGATTCACTTTCATTTTGGGACTCATCTTCTGGTTGCTGGCTTTTAGTGCTAACTGATACTACCATGGTGGCAGTAATCCAGCAGAGATTGCATGTATGGTTTGCAGGTTTGGTTCCCAAGCCACCAGAAACTCGGCAGAACCCAAATCATTGTGGCATTTTCTTTCCTCCCCTGAAACATTTGGCTTTCTAAGTTTGAAAATTGAATAGACTGGGGTAGTCAAGTTTGGACACAATGTACCACAAACAGAGCTAAAGACAGAGCCTATTACTTCCCTCCACTTGTCAAAATATGTCAAATTTGCTTGATCACCACAACTTCAAAGAAAATTCGGGGGCAACTTAGAGAGGTGAATCAAATTCTGCATGATTGGAATGGCTGTGGTTGTATGAGGTGGAGAGCTGCAGAGTTGGGCTGAAATTGTTCATAGAAATCCACAGGCTTGTGGTTGCCAGGCAACCACACTGGGCTGAGATTGGCTGAACATCACTGTGAGGTGGATTTTAGGCTCTAGGCGTGAAAATTTAAAACACCGGGGTAGTCAAGTTTGGAACCCATAGACCTCAGACATACCGAAAGTTTTTCCCATTACTTCCCTCCACTTCTCAAAATATGTCAAATTTTCTTAGTCACTACAACTCTAAAAAACCATCTGAGGCAACATAGAGAGGCTAATCAAAAACTGCATGATTGGAATGGCTGTGGTTTTATGAGGTGGAAAGCTGCAGAGTTGGGCTGAAAGAGTTCACAGAAATCCACAAGCTTGTGGTGGCCTGGCAACCACACTGGGCTGTGATTAGCTGAGCACCATTGTGAGCTGGACTTTAGGCTCTAGGATACAAGTGTGCAGTAGGAGACCTGAGTCACAATGCTGGGCGTTGCCATGGAGACCTCAGTGGCACAGAGGACCTTGTAGGGCAAGATTTAAATAGGATGAATATTCTTGGCCTGGTATGCCACAATATTCTCTCTGAAGGCTTCACTGCTCAGAATTTGTGGATGGAAATGCTTGCCAATCTACACATGGATGTACTTTCAATGGGATATGAAATATGCCAGGGCCTGGCAGATGATCTCTGCATGTCCTACCCTTGAGCATACCCTTTTCCCTTGTCATGTCTGTCATTTGGCTGAGTGCTGTTCCCTAAGCTATTCAGTCAAGACTTGCTGGCATCATTCACCTGCAGTGTAAGAGCTTTCAGTGAAATTTCTCAGCAGAAATCTTCTGCAAGCACATAGCTTTGGATATGAGACACAGTGGTGGAAGTTGAATTTCAAGGGCAGATATTTGACAACAATGAAACAAGCCCCAAATAAGATCTTTACTTGTTTCCCAGATGAATATGTTTGGAACTATTGGGGAAGGTGGAGATCAAGACTGAGAAGAGTGCACACCCATTTCAAGGTACAAAAACCAGGGAAAAACATGGGAAAGCAAGAGAGCTGCTTAATCTGATGTAAAAATCTTTGATGATGAAAGGAAAAGTATATTCTCATGATGATTTAATCAGGCTGTAGAAGTGAAGTTCTCATGTTGGTTGTCCTATGTGTGGCCTTCTGCATTGGGCAGTGCATGCAGGACAGGATATCTTCAAATAAATCTGGTGTAACACAAAATACTGAAAAAAAATCAGCCTAAATCCTGTGTATTCCTTCCCTTTGAGAACATATATGGATAATGTACGAAGTTTCAAAAGAGAAAATGTCTATTGGGTCATGGTTTCACCAATGAAATGGTCACTTCACATAACATTTTGAATTTTGCTTTCACACTTGCTCATGTACCGGGCCTGAGTAAAGCAGAATGCAGAGTAAGCCTGTTCAATCGATGTGTATTCCATAAGTGGTTTTAAAACCAGTGAAACCCTTTGGAATTAGTGTTTGTATTTTATTGGTTGATTTATTTTTCAAATTGTTTGTTTTACTATTTTTAACTTTGTGAGTCAGGGAAGCTCTCACTCATCGTGATTCAGACCTCTCCAAAAGCTCTGAAGGTATTCATGTAACAGCTATTACATGTTATAAGTTTCTCCTATTAAAACTTGAAAGACTAACAGACTCTGCCACTTTTCATCTAAATTCAGTGTTGGGCTAAATTCAGTGTTGGACTTTTACAAGTCCTTTGAATTATGTCCTCGTCTAGTCACTGGTCGTGCTGGAATTAACTTTCTTGTGAAGACAGGATTTGAGCAAATTGACACAAGTACAGTTTGCCACTACTCTGCACACCTGGTTAAGTATCGAGTTCCCTAAATGATGTGTGTTTTATTTTGATCTCTGCTCACACTTTGCTCATCCAGTTAGAACCACAAGGCTCCAGGCCATAGCGTTCCAGGCCTAAACAAGAAAATTTCCATTCCGTTTTGGGAGTTCATTCGTCTCTCATAATTACTTTTTCCACAAATGTGTGCTTCAGGAGAGGCCCTGTCCAAATGTGGAGAGGCCCATTTTCATTCACTCACTTTCAGACTTTCTAAGATTTTCGGTTACTAGAGGTTTGCCCAGACTTGCCATTGTCAAGGGACAGTGCACTTCACTTGAAGTTGTGCAGTATTACTTCATGTGTCTCCATGGAAATTCCACCAATGGGAAACTCTTGCTGTAGTCATCTCCAAGTGTTGCTGCGTAAGAAAATATAACTAACAAAGGATGTGGTTTCAAGCAGAATGAGGAAAGGAGGGATTATCTTTATTTCAGTGCAGGTTGACCTTTCAAAGAAACAGTAATTCCTATCAAATAGGGGGTAAAATCTTTTGTAAAGAGACATGGACATGACACGCTCAACTTTATGTCACTTTTTTTAAAACGCCAAGGGCATTTGAGAAATTCTTGGCTGCTGAATTGTCCCTTTTTTCAAATTTCTCTTAGGTAAGATCCTCCAGCTTCTTCAAACCATGGTACTGTTCCTTCCATGTAAAATACCAAAGGAAAAAACAAAATAAATTAAAACAAAACCCATGAAATAACATTTGAGAGGACACAATTGCTCAGCAGGCCCATGTAAACACTATTCAAGAAGCTAGAGGTACAGAAGCCTCAGCCTTCAGCCCATGGCCTGAAGTTTTGTCTCTATAATTTCCCCTCATTTCCCTGGCATGTCCACATTAACTCATGAATTTTTACTCATTTCCTTTTCAAATGCACAGGGTCCAATATATTTGAACCCTGTTCACCTGGGCAGTAATCATCCAAGGACACACCAGAGGAAGGGCAGCCACCCCCTTGCCTCGGGCCTTGGAGCTTATCACAATAGAAATGGACACCTGAACAAGGGGAGACAAAACAAAGAGAGGCATATTCCTAAAGCCTGAAGCACAGAAGCTACCTATAGACCAGTAGTGGGATTTCACAAATTGTGTAAGAGTCTCTGTGCACATGCTTGGCATGGTCGCTCATGCCTATAATCCCAGCCATCTGGGGGCTGAGGTGGATGGATCCTTGGGAGTTCCACTCCATCTTGGGCTACCAATTTATCTCAAGGCCTCTTTCAAAAACTACATAAGATGCTGTTTCCAAAAAGAGGACAAGAGAAAACTAGACACACTTGGTCCAGGTCCCTGGGTTCACTACATGAATTGTGGAGTCTAAATATTCCATGCCATGAGAAAATACCTGGGATTTTTAGGGAAAGGGGCATTTGCATCCCGTTTCTAAGGGTTTTCATTTCACTGTTTTACATTTGAATTCTGGGAAAGCCTGCTGGTGATAAGCTATCTAATATTATGTTGGTTTAGGTATTGAGCTAGTATCTCATGTTTAGTGTTCAGGGTTATGCTGGAATGGCTGCAGACCTCCTTGAAATAGCGATTGCAGACATGTGAACCCCGAGGAAGCTGGATAGTTGAAGCAGGCACTCCAAATATTCATGCACTGCAAGGATTCACTTTCATTTTGGGACTCATCTTCTGGTTGCTGACTTTTAGTGCTAACTGATACTACCATGGTGGCAGTAATCCAGCAGAGATTGCATGTATGGTTTGCACGTTTGCTTCCCAAGCCACCAGAAACTCGGCAGAACCCAAATCATTGTGGCATTTTCTTTCCTCCCCTGAAACATTTGGCTTTCAAAGTTTGAATATTGAATAGACTACGGTAGTCAAGTTTGGACCCCATGTACCACAAACAGAGCAAAAGACAGAGCCAATTACTTCCCTCCACTTGTCAAAATATGTCAAATTTGCTTGATCCCCACAACTTCAAAGAAAATTCGGGGGCAACTTAGAGAGGTGAATCAAATACTGCATGATTGGAATGGCTGTGGTTGTATGAGGTGGAGAGCTGCAGAATTGGGCTGAAACTGTTCACAGAAATCCACAGGCTTGTGGTTGCCAGGCAACCACACTGGGCTGAGATTGGCTGAACATCACTGTGAGGTGGATTTTAGGCTCTAGGTGTGAAAATTTAAAAGACTGGGATAGTCAAGTTTGGAACCCATAGACCTCAGATATACCAAAAAGTTTTCCAATTACTTCCCTCCACTTCTCAAAATATGTCAAATTTTGTTGATCACTACAACTGTAAAAAAAATTCTGAGGCAACATGTAGAGGCTAATCAAATACTGCATGATTGGAATGGCTGTGGTTGTATGAGGTGGAAAGCTGCAGAGTTGGGCTGAAACAGTTCACAGTAATCCACAAGCTTGTGGTTGCCTGGCAACCACACTGGGCTGTGATTAGCTGAGCACCATTGTGAGCTGGACTTTAGGCTCTAGGATACAAGTGTGCAGTAGGAGACCTGAGTCACTGACCGGAGCCGCGGGAGACAGGAGACCAAACTGGAGCAGGATCAGCTCTCAAACTTTATTGTGTACAGCGAACCGGACCTGACTAGGTCTGCCACCCTCAACCTTGGTTCCTCTTCCGCCCGTTAAGGGCAGGAACAACCTCTTATAAGGGGAAGCAGTATCCAATTACAGAGAAGCACGCCTAACAAGCTGATAGGCTAGCATCACAGGTAACTGGGCAGACATGACAATTTGGCGGGGTTGTTCAGGCCGGGAAGAACCCGGAAGCAGGAAATGGGCGCCATCTCAGGCGGCTTCCCACATCTCCCCCTTTTTTATTTATTAAAATAGGATGGTCTGTGGGTCCCTCCAAGGTGTCTATGACCTTGTTGCTGTTAGACACCTAGGAGTGGGCCTACCTTGTAGGCCGAGGCATGAGAGAATGTAGAGGTCTATACCCTGCTGTGCATCACCCTGTTTTGTGCATATCCTTGCACCAGGACCATGCTCAAGGTGAGTGGTTCATTTTTTCGCAGGGCCAGGCTTTTGTGAACCGAACCTGGATGCATATAGACATTCATTCCTGCCTTCCCCCCAACCTTTGAGGCGGATGGCACTGCAGTACCCTTGGTCTCGCATCTCAATGCCAATAATTTGACTCCAGAAGGGACCCCTGGCCTTATAGGCCATGTATATCTGAGTGGAGCCTGTCTTAGGTTGACCGGGAGGGCTTTTCCCGTCTTACCCGTCATTGGCTTGCCCACTCAGCTCTTATAGCTGATGTTCTGCAATGTGAAGGAGATATGCGGCGGCCTGCTGGCCTGATGGGCCACCTGCTGCCATTTGCATGGCTGCCATAGCCGTGACCTTGACCTGTTGCTGGGTTTGCATAAGGCGGTCTAACAAGCATTTGATAACCACAAGCCCTACTAGGATAGCTATGGCAATTAGGATCCAGAGGCGGGCGAGGCTGCCGAAAAAGGTGCCAATGTGGGCGGGTGATGCCAAGGACCCCAAAGATATTGTGGTGGTTCTGTGGAATCTGAGCATATCACAGGGGTGATTAATAGGAACCCACAGAATAGAAAAAACTCCAAACCAGACATTTTAGTTTGTAGATGGTCTCGGGCGCTGAGCGTCGGTCCCAGAAGGGTCGAGTTGACTTGTGTCCGCGGGCTTATCCTCCTGTGCTTTATCAGGAACTGGTGGGGAGTTTACTGCTCGCGTCAATCTTTCCGGGACCCACAGCGGTTCGCAGCCTGGTTCCTGTGGGAAGACACAAACCGCTCCTTGGGTCCAGCTAACCACTGGATCCGGGCCCATCCATTGTCCTGTAAGGACATCTTTCCATCTAACCAGCCCTTTATCGGTTGGGGACGGATTGCTATGTTCCATGGCAGGGGAATGATTATTATGATTAAGGTTTAAAAAATTTGTGGTAAAGAGTGCCAATGATATTCTTCCTTTGGGCGTTAGGCCATGGCCTATCCCCTCTTTTTGCTTTTGTAAGACACCCTTTTTGAGTGTCCGATGTGCCCGTTCAATGATGCCTTGTCCTTGAGGGTTATATGGAATGCCATGCTTAAGGACAACATCCATTTGTTGACAGAATGTTACAAAAGTTTTGCTGGTGTAAGCAGGACCATTGTCTGTTTTTAATATATTGGGTTTTCCCCAAGCAGCTCAGGCTGCAAGACAATGATTAATAGCATGGGTGGCCCTTTCTCTGGGTTCTGCCAAGGCAAACATAACCTGGGAGGTGGTATCTACCGAAACATGAACATATTTAAGTTTTCCGAATTCTGGGATGTGTGTAACATCCATTTGCCAAATATGATTTGGGCGAAGTCCTCTTGGGTTAATGCCAATAGATTGTTGGGGTGAAGAGATCACACAAGCTGGGCAATACCGTACAATCTCTCGTGCTTGTGCTCTCGTGATGTTGAAGCGCGCCATGAGGGTGCGGGCATTAACATGGAACTGAGAGTGGAATTTTTGGGCTGCTTCCAGAGGGTTGGGAAAGGTGAAGACCCATACTGGGCGTGTGGGCGAGTCTGCCAAGGCATTGCCCTCCGCCAAGGGCCCAGGTAAATTAGTATGGGCTCTGATATGTGAGATGAACACTTTTGAGGTTCTATTCCATAACTGATGTTGAATACCTAGGAATATGGAGGCTACCGTTGAAGAGGGTTTAATGGGACCCGCCGTCTCCAGAACTTGGAGAGCATTTACCACATACTTGGAGTCCGACAGGAGGTTAACATCGCCTGGAAAGCGACGTAAGACCTCCTGTATTATCTGGAGCTTGACCACCTGGGGTTGGTCTGGAGTAAATTGGATAGTTTTTGGCTCTTGACCCATAATCACATACGCGCCTATGCCTGACTTGGAGCCGTCTGTAAATATTATTGGAGCTCCAGCTATGGGGTATGCGGATGTAACCTTGGGAAAAATCACAGGGTGTACTGTAATAAACTGAAGTAGTGGGTCTTCTGGGAATTGATTATCTATGGTTCCTTGAAACGTACACCGGAGAATCGCCCAGGAATCTAGACACGTTGTTAAGGTCTCAATTTGTTCTCTTGTGTATGGTACATGTAGGGAGGAAGGAGGCACCCCAAAGTGTTGTATGGCTCGTGAGATGCCCTCTAAAGACAGGGAAGCAACCGAGTCTGGATAATGATCAATAGCTTTAGCGGGTGACATTTTTGGATGGACCCAAAGCAAGGGTCCCTGTTGCCAAATGACAGCCGTGGGTTGTCTAGCTGTCTTGAGAACGCACAAGGCGAAGTAACCTCGAGAAGGTGACCCGGTTCATGTAGATGCCTCGGGTCCGCAGTAAGACCCTTAGGGAATCGGCAAGGGGCTTGCGAGCAGCGTTGCCCATATTAGCGAAGCGAAAGCAAAACAGATGCAAAGGGAGAAAAAAAAAGAAAAAAAAAACCGGCGTCCACTCGTGTGGTGCTCAAAATCTGTTAGGTGCGTCCACCCAACCCAGGCGATTCAGTACTCCCCTGTCCCGGGAACCGCTGTATCTCACGTAGCTGATCAGGGTGAAGAGAAGAGGCGCTCAGTGCCTTCCGTTGTTATTGGGCTAGGTCCTCCGTCTTACTGCAGGCGACAGCAATTGCACCTCCCGGCCGAAGAGGCACGTCGCTGAGTCTTTTATCTTTGATTCCCCGTGCGGGCCACCAGGTGACCGGAGCCGCGGGAGACAGGAGACCAAACTCGAGCAGGATCAGCTCTCAAACTTTATTGCTTACAGCGAACCGGAACTGACAAGGTCCGCCACCCTCAATGTTGGTTCCTCTTCCGCCCGTTGGGGGCAGGAAAAACCTCTTATAAGGGGAAGCAGTATCCAATCACAGAGAAGCGCGCCTAACAAGCTGATAGGCTAGCATCACGGGTAACTGGGCAGACATGACAATTTGGCGGGCTTGTTCAGGCCGGGAAGAACCCGGAAGCAGGAAATGGGCGCCATCTCAGGCGGCTTCCCACAAATCACAATGCTGGGCATTGCCATGGAGACCTCAGTGGCACAGAGGACCTTGTAGGGCAAGATTTAAATTCGATGAATATTCTTGGCCTGGTATGCCACAATATTCTCTCTGAAGGCTTCACTGCTCAGAATTTGTGGATGGAAATGCTTGCCAATCTACACATGGATGTACTTTCAATGGGATATGAAATATGCCAGGGCCTGGCAGATGATCTCTGCCATGTGCTATCCTTGAGCATACGCTTTTGCCTTGTCATGTCTGTCATTTGGCTGAGTCCTGTTCCCTAAGCTATTCAGTCAAGACTTGCTGGCATCATTCACCTGCACTATAAGAGCATTCTGTACCACAAACAGAGCTAAAGACAGAGCCTATTACTTCCCTCCACTTGTCAAAATATGTCAAATTTGCTTGATCCCCACAACTTCAAAGAAAATTCGGGGGTAACTTAGAGAGGTGAATCAAATACTGCATGATTGGAATGGCTGTGGTTGTATGAGGTGGAGAGCTACAGAGTTGGGCTGAAACTGTTCACAGAAATCCACAGGCTTGTGGTTGCCAGGCAACCACACTGGGCTGAGATTGGCTGAACATCACTGTGAGGTGGATTTTAGGCTCTAGGTGTGAAAATTTAAAAGACTGGGATAGTCAAGTTTGGAACCCATAGACCTCAGACATACCAAAAGGTTTTCCAATTACTTCCCTCCACTTCTCAAAATATGTCAAATTTTGTTGATCACTACAACTGTTAAAAAAAATTCTGAGGCAACATAGAGAGGCTAATCAAATACTGCATGATTGGAATGGCTGTGGTTGTATGAGGTGAAAAGCTGCAGAGTTGGGCTGAAACAGTTCACAGAAATCCACAAGCTTGTGGTTGCCTGGAAACCACACTGGGCTGTGATTAGCTGAGCACCATTGTGAGCTGGACTTTAGGCTCTAGGATACAAGTGTGCAGTAGGAGACCTGAGTCACAATGCTGGGCGTTGCCATGGAGACCTCAGTGGCACAGAGGACCTTGTAGGGCAAGATTTAAATAGGATGAATATTCTTGGCCTGGTATGCACAATATTCTCTCTGAAGGCTTCACTGCTCAGAATTTGTGGATGGAAATGCTTGCCAATCTACACATGGATGTACTTTCAATGGGATATGAAATATGCCAGCGCCTGGCAGATGATCTCTGCCATGTCCTATCCTTGAGCATAAGCTTTTGCCTTGTCATGTCTGTCATGGCTGAGTGCTGTTCCCTAAGCTATTCAGTCAAGACTTGCTGGCATCATTCACCTGCAGTATAAGAGCTTTCTGTGACATTTCTCAGCAGAAATTCTCTGCAAGCACATAGCTTTGGATATGAGAGACAGTGGGGGAAGTTGAATTTCAAGGGCAGATATTTGAAAACAATGAAACAAGCCCCGAATAAGATCTTTACATGTTTCCCAGATGAATATGTTTGGAAATATTGGGAAAGATGGAGATCAAGACTGAGAAGAGTGCACACCCATTTCAAGGTACAAAAACAAGGGAAATACATGGGAAAGCAGGAGAGCTGGTTAATCTGATGTAAAAATCCTTGATGATGAAAGGAAAAGTATATTCTCATGATGATTTAATCAGGCTGTAGAAGTGAAGTTCTCATGTTGGTTGTCCTATGTGTGGCCTTCTGCATTGGGCAGTGGATGCAGGACAGGAGATCTTCAAATAAATCTGGTGGAACACAAAATACTGAAAAAAAATTATCCTAAGTCCCGTGTATTCCTTCCCTTTGAGAACATATATGGATAATGTACGAAGTTTCAAAAGAGAAAATGTCTATTGGGTCATGGTTTCACCAATGAAATGGTCACTTCACATAACATTTTGAATTTTGCTTTCACACTTGTTCATGTACCGGGCCTGAGTAAAGCAGAATGCAGAGTAAGCCTGTTCAATCGATGTGTATTCCATAAGTGGTTTTAAAACCAGTGAAACCCTTTGGAATTAGTGTTTGTATTTTATTGGTTGATTTATTTTTCAAATTGTTTGTTTTACTATTTTTAACTTTGTGAGTCAGGGAAGCTCTCACTCATCGTGATTCAGACCTCTCCAAAAGCTCTGAAGGTATTCATGTAACAGCTATTACATGTTATAAGTTTCTCCTATTAAAACTTGAAAGACTAACAGACTCTGCCACTTTTCATCTAAATTCAGTGTTGGGCTAAATTCAGTGTTGGACTTTTACAAGTCCTTTGAATTATGTCCTCGTCTAGTCACTGGTCGTGCTGGAATTAACTTTCTTGTGAAGACAGGATTTGAGCAAATTGACACAAGTACAGTTTGCCACTACTCTGCACACCTGGTTAAGTATCGAGTTCCCTAAATGATGTGTGTTTTATTTTGATCTCTGCTCACACTTTGCTCATCCAGTTAGAACCACAAGGCTCCAGGCCATAGCGTTCCAGGCCTAAACAAGAAAATTTCCATTCCGTTTTGGGAGTTCATTCGTCTCTCATAATTACTTTTTCCACAAATGTGTGCTTCAGGAGAGGCCCTGTCCAAATGTGGAGAGGCCCATTTTCATTCACTCACTTTCAGACTTTCTAAGATTTTCGGTTACTAGAGGTTTGCCCAGACTTGCCATTGTCAAGGGACAGTGCACTTCACTTGAAGTTGTGCAGTATTACTTCATGTGTCTCCATGGAAATTCCACCAATGGGAAACTCTTGCTGTAGTCATCTCCAAGTGTTGCTGCGTAAGAAAATATAACTAACAAAGGATGTGGTTTCAAGCAGAATGAGGAAAGGAGGGATTATCTTTATTTCAGTGCAGGTTGACCTTTCAAAGAAACAGTAATTCCTATCAAATAGGGGGTAAAATCTTTTGTAAAGAGACATGGACATGACACGCTCAACTTTATGTCACTTTTTTTAAAACGCCAAGGGCATTTGAGAAATTCTTGGCTGCTGAATTGTCCCTTTTTTCAAATTTCTCTTAGGTAAGATCCTCCAGCTTCTTCAAACCATGGTACTGTTCCTTCCATGTAAAATACCAAAGGAAAAAACAAAATAAATTAAAACAAAACCCATGAAATAACATTTGAGAGGACACAATTGCTCAGCAGGCCCATGTAAACACTATTCAAGAAGCTAGAGGTACAGAAGCCTCAGCCTTCAGCCCATGGCCTGAAGTTTTGTCTCTATAATTTCCCCTCATTTCCCTGGCATGTCCACATTAACTCATGAATTTTTACTCATTTCCTTTTCAAATGCACAGGGTCCAATATATTTGAACCCTGTTCACCTGGGCAGTAATCATCCAAGGACACACCAGAGGAAGGGCAGCCACCCCCTTGCCTCGGGCCTTGGAGCTTATCACAATAGAAATGGACACCTGAACAAGGGGAGACAAAACAAAGAGAGGCATATTCCTAAAGCCTGAAGCACAGAAGCTACCTATAGACCAGTAGTGGGATTTCACAAATTGTGTAAGAGTCTCTGTGCACATGCTTGGCATGGTCGCTCATGCCTATAATCCCAGCCATCTGGGGGCTGAGGTGGATGGATCCTTGGGAGTTCCACTCCATCTTGGGCTACGAATTTATCTCAAGGCCTCTTTCAAAAACTACATAAGATGCTGTTTCCAAAAAGAGGACAAGAGAAAACTAGACACACTTGGTCCAGGTCCCTGGGTTCACTACATGAATTGTGGAGTCTAAATATTCCATGCCATGAGAAAATACCTGGGATTTTTAGGGAAAGGGGCATTTGCATCCCGTTTCTAAGGGTTTTCATTTCACTGTTTTACATTTGAATTCTGGGAAAGCCTGCTGGTGATAAGCTATCTAATATTATGTTGGTTTAGGTATTGAGCTAGTATCTCATGTTTAGTGTTCAGGGTTATGCTGGAATGGCTGCAGACCTCCTTGAAATAGCGATTGCAGACATGTGAACCCCGAGGAAGCTGGATAGTTGAAGCAGGCACTCCAAATATTCATGCACTGCAAGGATTCACTTTCATTTTGGGACTCATCTTCTGGTTGCTGACTTTTAGTGCTAACTGATACTACCATGGTGGCAGTAATCCAGCAGAGATTGCATGTATGGTTTGCACGTTTGCTTCCCAAGCCACCAGAAACTCGGCAGAACCCAAATCATTGTGGCATTTTCTTTCCTCCCCTGAAACATTTGGCTTTCAAAGTTTGAAAATTGAATAGACTACGGTAGTCAAGTTTGGACCCCATGTACCACAAACAGAGCAAAAGACAGAGCCAATTACTTCCCTCCACTTGTCAAAATATGTCAAATTTGCTTGATCCCCACAACTTCAAAGAAAATTCGGGGGCAACTTAGAGAGGTGAATCAAATACTGCATGATTGGAATGGCTGTGGTTGTATGAGGTGGAGAGCTGCAGAATTGGGCTGAAACTGTTCACAGAAATCCACAGGCTTGTGGTTGCCAGGCAACCACACTGGGCTGAGATTGGCTGAACATCACTGTGAGGTGGATTTTAGGCTCTAGGTGTGAAAATTTAAAAGACTGGGATAGTCAAGTTTGGAACCCATAGACCTCAGATATACCAAAAAGTTTTCCAATTACTTCCCTCCACTTCTCAAAATATGTCAAATTTTGTTGATCACTACAACTGTAAAAAAAATTCTGAGGCAACATGTAGAGGCTAATCAAATACTGCATGATTGGAATGGCTGTGGTTGTATGAGGTGGAAAGCTGCAGAGTTGGGCTGAAACAGTTCACAGTAATCCACAAGCTTGTGGTTGCCTGGCAACCACACTGGGCTGTGATTAGCTGAGCACCATTGTGAGCTGGACTTTAGGCTCTAGGATACAAGTGTGCAGTAGGAGACCTGAGTCACTGACCGGAGCCGCGGGAGACAGGAGACCAAACTGGAGCAGGATCAGCTCTCAAACTTTATTGTGTACAGCGAACCGGACCTGACTAGGTCTGCCACCCTCAACCTTGGTTCCTCTTCCGCCCGTTAAGGGCAGGAACAACCTCTTATAAGGGGAAGCAGTATCCAATTACAGAGAAGCACGCCTAACAAGCTGATAGGCTAGCATCACAGGTAACTGGGCAGACATGACAATTTGGCGGGGTTGTTCAGGCCGGGAAGAACCCGGAAGCAGGAAATGGGCGCCATCTCAGGCGGCTTCCCACATCTCCCCCTTTTTTATTTATTAAAATAGGATGGTCTGTGGGTCCCTCCAAGGTGTCTATGACCTTGTTGCTGTTAGACACCTAGGAGTGGGCCTACCTTGTAGGCCGAGGCATGAGAGAATGTAGAGGTCTATACCCTGCTGTGCATCACCCTGTTTTGTGCATATCCTTGCACCAGGACCATGCTCAAGGTGAGTGGTTCATTTTTTCGCAGGGCCAGGCTTTTGTGAACCGAACCTGGATGCATATAGACATTCATTCCTGCCTTCCCCCCAACCTTTGAGGCGGATGGCACTGCAGTACCCTTGGTCTCGCATCTCAATGCCAATAATTTGACTCCAGAAGGGACCCCTGGCCTTATAGGCCATGTATATCTGAGTGGAGCCTGTCTTAGGTTGACCGGGAGGGCTTTTCCCGTCTTACCCGTCATTGGCTTGCCCACTCAGCTCTTATAGCTGATGTTCTGCAATGTGAAGGAGATATGCGGCGGCCTGCTGGCCTGATGGGCCACCTGCTGCCATTTGCATGGCTGCCATAGCCGTGACCTTGACCTGTTGCTGGGTTTGCATAAGGCGGTCTAACAAGCATTTGATAACCACAAGCCCTACTAGGATAGCTATGGCAATTAGGATCCAGAGGCGGGCGAGGCTGCCGAAAAAGGTGCCAATGTGGGCGGGTGATGCCAAGGACCCCAAAGATATTGTGGTGGTTCTGTGGAATCTGAGCATATCACAGGGGTGATTAATAGGAACCCACAGAATAGAAAAAACTCCAAACCAGACATTTTAGTTTGTAGATGGTCTCGGGCGCTGAGCGTCGGTCCCAGAAGGGTCGAGTTGACTTGTGTCCGCGGGCTTATCCTCCTGTGCTTTATCAGGAACTGGTGGGGAGTTTACTGCTCGCGTCAATCTTTCCGGGACCCACAGCGGTTCGCAGCCTGGTTCCTGTGGGAAGACACAAACCGCTCCTTGGGTCCAGCTAACCACTGGATCCGGGCCCATCCATTGTCCTGTAAGGACATCTTTCCATCTAACCAGCCCTTTATCGGTTGGGGACGGATTGCTATGTTCCATGGCAGGGGAATGATTATTATGATTAAGGTTTAAAAAATTTATGGTAAAGAGTGCCAATGATATTCTTCCTTTGGGCGTTAGGCCATGGCCTATCCCCTCTTTTTGCTTTTGTAAGACACCCTTTTTGAGTGTCCGATGTGCCCGTTCAATGATGCCTTGTCCTTGAGGGTTATATGGAATGCCATGCTTAAGGACAACATCCATTTGTTGACAGAATGTTACAAAAGTTTTGCTGGTGTAAGCAGGACCATTGTCTGTTTTTAATATATTGGGTTTTCCCCAAGCAGCTCAGGCTGCAAGACAATGATTAATAGCATGGGTGGCCCTTTCTCTGGGTTCTGCCAAGGCAAACATAACCTGGGAGGTGGTATCTACCGAAACATGAACATATTTAAGTTTTCCGAATTCTGGGATGTGTGTAACATCCATTTGCCAAATATGATTTGGGCGAAGTCCTCTTGGGTTAATGCCAATAGATTGTTGGGGTGAAGAGATCACACAAGCTGGGCAATACCGTACAATCTCTCGTGCTTGTGCTCTCGTGATGTTGAAGCGCGCCATGAGGGTGCGGGCATTAACATGGAACTGAGAGTGGAATTTTTGGGCTGCTTCCAGAGGGTTGGGAAAGGTGAAGACCCATACTGGGCGTGTGGGCGAGTCTGCCAAGGCATTGCCCTCCGCCAAGGGCCCAGGTAAATTAGTATGGGCTCTGATATGTGAGATGAACACTTTTGAGGTTCTATTCCATAACTGATGTTGAATACCTAGGAATATGGAGGCTACCGTTGAAGAGGGTTTAATGGGACCCGCCGTCTCCAGAACTTGGAGAGCATTTACCACATACTTGGAGTCCGACAGGAGGTTAACATCGCCTGGAAAGCGACGTAAGACCTCCTGTATTATCTGGAGCTTGACCACCTGGGGTTGGTCTGGAGTAAATTGGATAGTTTTTGGCTCTTGACCCATAATCACATACGCGCCTATGCCTGACTTGGAGCCGTCTGTAAATATTATTGGAGCTCCAGCTATGGGGTATGCGGATGTAACCTTGGGAAAAATCACAGGGTGTACTGTAATAAACTGAAGTAGTGGGTCTTCTGGGAATTGATTATCTATGGTTCCTTGAAACGTACACCGGAGAATCGCCCAGGAATCTAGACACGTTGTTAAGGTCTCAATTTGTTCTCTTGTGTATGGTACATGTAGGGAGGAAGGAGGCACCCCAAAGTGTTGTATGGCTCGTGAGATGCCCTCTAAAGACAGGGAAGCAACCGAGTCTGGATAATGATCAATAGCTTTAGCGGGTGACATTTTTGGATGGACCCAAAGCAAGGGTCCCTGTTGCCAAATGACAGCCGTGGGTTGTCTAGCTGTCTTGAGAACGCACAAGGCGAAGGAACCTCGAGAAGGTGACCCGGTTCATGTAGATGCCTCGGGTCCGCAGTAAGACCCTTAGGGAATCGGCAAGGGGCTTGCGAGCAGCGTTGCCCATATTAGCGAAGCGAAAGCAAAACAGATGCAAAGGGAGAAAAAAAAAGAAAAAAAAAACCGGCGTCCACTCGTGTGGTGCTCAAAATCTGTTAGGTGCGTCCACCCAACCCAGGCGATTCAGTACTCCCCTGTCCCGGGAACCGCTGTATCTCACGTAGCTGATCAGGGTGAAGAGAAGAGGCGCTCAGTGCCTTCCGTTGTTATTGGGCTAGGTCCTCCGTCTTACTGCAGGCGACAGCAATTGCACCTCCCGGCCGAAGAGGCACGTCGCTGAGTCTTTTATCTTTGATTCCCCGTGCGGGCCACCAGGTGACCGGAGCCGCGGGAGACAGGAGACCAAACTCGAGCAGGATCAGCTCTCAAACTTTATTGCTTACAGCGAACCGGAACTGACAAGGTCCGCCACCCTCAATGTTGGTTCCTCTTCCGCCCGTTGGGGGCAGGAAAAACCTCTTATAAGGGGAAGCAGTATCCAATCACAGAGAAGCGCGCCTAACAAGCTGATAGGCTAGCATCACGGGTAACTGGGCAGACATGACAATTTGGCGGGCTTGTTCAGGCCGGGAAGAACCCGGAAGCAGGAAATGGGCGCCATCTCAGGCGGCTTCCCACAAATCACAATGCTGGGCATTGCCATGGAGACCTCAGTGGCACAGAGGACCTTGTAGGGCAAGATTTAAATTCGATGAATATTCTTGGCCTGGTATGCCACAATATTCTCTCTGAAGGCTTCACTGCTCAGAATTTGTGGATGGAAATGCTTGCCAATCTACACATGGATGTACTTTCAATGGGATATGAAATATGCCAGGGCCTGGCAGATGATCTCTGCCATGTGCTATCCTTGAGCATACGCTTTTGCCTTGTCATGTCTGTCATTTGGCTGAGTCCTGTTCCCTAAGCTATTCAGTCAAGACTTGCTGGCATCATTCACCTGCACTATAAGAGCATTCTGTACCACAAACAGAGCTAAAGACAGAGCCTATTACTTCCCTCCACTTGTCAAAATATGTCAAATTTGCTTGATCCCCACAACTTCAAAGAAAATTCGGGGGTAACTTAGAGAGGTGAATCAAATACTGCATGATTGGAATGGCTGTGGTTGTATGAGGTGGAGAGCTACAGAGTTGGGCTGAAACTGTTCACAGAAATCCACAGGCTTGTGGTTGCCAGGCAACTACACTGGGCTGAGATTGGCTGAACATCACTGTGAGGTGGATTTTAGGCTCTAGGTGTGAAAATTTAAAAGACTGGGATAGTCAAGTTTGGAACCCATAGACCTCAGACATACCAAAAGGTTTTCCAATTACTTCCCTCCACTTCTCAAAATATGTCAAATTTTGTTGATCACTACAACTGTTAAAAAAAATTCTGAGGCAACATAGAGAGGCTAATCAAATACTGCATGATTGGAATGGCTGTGGTTGTATGAGGTGAAAAGCTGCAGAGTTGGGCTGAAACAGTTCACAGAAATCCACAAGCTTGTGGTTGCCTGGAAACCACACTGGGCTGTGATTAGCTGAGCACCATTGTGAGCTGGACTTTAGGCTCTAGGATACAAGTGTGCAGTAGGAGACCTGAGTCACAATGCTGGGCGTTGCCATGGAGACCTCAGTGGCACAGAGGACCTTGTAGGGCAAGATTTAAATAGGATGAATATTCTTGGCCTGGTATGCACAATATTCTCTCTGAAGGCTTCACTGCTCAGAATTTGTGGATGGAAATGCTTGCCAATCTACACATGGATGTACTTTCAATGGGATATGAAATATGCCAGCGCCTGGCAGATGATCTCTGCCATGTCCTATCCTTGAGCATAAGCTTTTGCCTTGTCATGTCTGTCATGGCTGAGTGCTGTTCCCTAAGCTATTCAGTCAAGACTTGCTGGCATCATTCACCTGCAGTATAAGAGCTTTCTGTGACATTTCTCAGCAGAAATTCTCTGCAAGCACATAGCTTTGGATATGAGAGACAGTGGGGGAAGTTGAATTTCAAGGGCAGATATTTGAAAACAATGAAACAAGCCCCGAATAAGATCTTTACATGTTTCCCAGATGAATATGTTTGGAAATATTGGGAAAGATGGAGATCAAGACTGAGAAGAGTGCACACCCATTTCAAGGTACAAAAACAAGGGAAATACATGGGAAAGCAGGAGAGCTGGTTAATCTGATGTAAAAATCCTTGATGATGAAAGGAAAAGTATATTCTCATGATGATTTAATCAGGCTGTAGAAGTGAAGTTCTCATGTTGGTTGTCCTATGTGTGGCCTTCTGCATTGGGCAGTGGATGCAGGACAGGAGATCTTCAAATAAATCTGGTGGAACACAAAATACTGAAAAAAAATTATCCTAAGTCCCGTGTATTCCTTCCCTTTGAGAACATATATGGATAATGTACGAAGTTTCAAAAGAGAAAATGTCTATTGGGTCATGGTTTCACCAATGAAATGGTCACTTCACATAACATTTTGAATTTTGCTTTCACACTTGCTCATGTACCGGGCCTGAGTAAATCAGAATGCAGAGTAAGCCTGTTCAATCGATGTGAATTCCATAAGGGGTTTTAAAACCAGTGAATCCCTTTGGATTTAGTGTTTGTATTTTATTGGTTGATTTATTTTTGAAATTGTGTGTTTTACTATTTTTAACTTTGTGAGTCAGGGAAGCCCTCACTCATAGAGATTCAGACCTCTCCAAAAGCTCTGAAGGTATTCATGTAACAGCTGTTACATGTTATAAGTTTCTCCTATTAAAACTTGAGAGACTAACAGTCTCTGCCACTTTTCATATAAATTCAGTGTTGGGCTAAATTCAGTGTTGGACTTTTACAAGTCCTTTGAATTATGTCCTCGTGTAGTCACTGGTCATGCTGAAATTTACTTTCTTGTGAAGACAGGATTTGAGCAAATTGACACAAGTACAGTTTGCCACTACTCTGCACACCTGGTTAAGTATCGAGTTCCCTAAATGATGTGTGTTTTATTTTGATCTCTGCTCACCCTATGCTCATCCAGTTAGAACCACAGGGCTCCAGGCCATAGCGTTCCAGGCTTAAACAAGAAAATTTCCATTCCGTTTAGGGAGTTCATTCGTCTCTCATAATTACTTTTTCCACAAATGTGTGCTTCAGGAGAGGCCCTGTCCAAATGTGGAGAGGCCCATTTTCATTCACTCACTTTCAGACTTTCTAAGATTTTCGGTTACTAGAGGTTTGCCCAGACTTGCCATTGTCAAGGGACAGTGCACTTCACTTGAAGTTGTGCAGTATTACTTCATGTGTCTCCATGGAAATTCCACCAATGGGAAACTCTTGCTGTAGTCATCTCCAAGTGTTGCTGCGTAAGAAAATATAACTAACAAAGGATGTGATTTCAAGCAGAATGAGGAAAGGAGGGATTATCTTTATTTCAGTGCAGGTTGACCTTTCAAAGAAACAGTAATTCCTATCAAATAGGAGGTAAAATCTTTTGTAAAGAGACATGGACATGACACGCTCAACTTTATATTACTTTTTTTAAAATGCCACGGGCATTTGAGATATTCTTGGCTGCTGAATTGTCCCTTTTTTCAAATTTCTCTTAGGTAAGACACTCCAGCTTCTTCAAACCATGGTACTGTTCCTTCCATGTAAAAAACCAAAGGAAAAAACAAAATAAATTAAAACAAAACCCATGAAATAACATTTGAGAGGACACAATTGCTCAGCAGGCCCATGTAAACACTATTCAAGAAGCTAGAGGTACACAAGCCTCAGCCTTCAGCACATGGCCTGTAGTTTTGTCTCTATCATGTCCCCTCAATTCCCTGGCATGTCCACATTAACTCATGGATCTTTACTCATTTCCTTTTCAAATGCACAGGATCCAATATATTTGAACCCTGTTCACCGGGGCAGTAATCATCCAAGGACACACCAGAGGAAGGGCAGCCACCCCCTTGCCTCGGGCCTTGGAGCTTATCACAATAGAAATGGACACCTGAACAAGGGGAGCCAAAACAAAGAGAGGCATATTCCTAAAGCCTGAAGCACAGAAGCTACCTATAGACCAGTAGTGGGATTTCACAAATTATGTAAAAATCTCTGTGCAAATGCTTGGCATGGTCGCTCATGCCTATAATCCAAGCAATCTGGGGGCTGAGGTGGATGGATCCTTGGGAGTTCAAGTCCATCTTAGGCTATGAATTTATCTCAAGGCCTCTTTCAACAACTACATAAAATGCTGTTTCCAAAAAGAGGACAACAGAAAACTAGACACACTTGTTCCAGGACCCTGGGTTCACTACATGAGTTGTGGAGTCTAAATATTCCATGCCATGAGAAAATACCTGGGATTTTTAGTGAAAGGGGCATTTGCATCCCGTTTCTAAGGGTTTCCATTTCACCGTGTTACATTTGAATTCTGGGAAATCCTGCTGGTGATAAGCTATCTAATATTATGTTGGTTTAGGTATTGAGCTAGTATCTCATGTTTAGTGTTCAGGGTTATGCTGGAATGGCTGCAGACCTCCTTGAAATAGCGATTGCAGACATGTGAACCCCGAGGAAGCTGGATAGTTGAAGCAGGCACTCCAGATATTCATGCACTGCAAGGATTCACTTTCATTTGGGGACTCATCTTCTGGTTGCTGGCTTTTAGTGCTAACTGATACTACCATGGTGGCAGTAATCCAGCAGACATTGCATCTATGGTTTGCAGGTTTGCTTCCCAAGCCACCAGAAACTCGGTAGAACCCAAATCATTGTGGCATTTTCTTTCCTCCCCTGAAACATTTGGCTTTCAAAGTTTGAAAATTGAATAGACTAGGGTAGTCAAGTTTGGACCCCATGTACCACAAACAGAGCTAAAGACAGAGCCTATTACTTCCCTCCACTTGTCAAAATATGTCAAATTTGCTTGATCCCCACAACTTCAAAGAAAATTCGGGGGCAACTTAGAGAGGTGAATCAAATACTGCATGATTGGAATGGCTGTGGTTGTATGAGGTGGAGAGCTACAGAGTTGGGCTGAAACTGTTCACAGAAATCCACAGGCTTGTGGTTGCCAGGCAACCACACTGGGCTGAGATTGGCTGAACATCACTGTGAGGTGGATTTTAGGCTCTAGGTGTGAAAATTTAAAAGACTGGGATAGTCAAGTTTGGAACCCATAGACCTCAGACATACCAAAAGGTTTTCAAATTACTTCCCTCCACTTCTCAAAATATGTCAAATTTTGTTGATCACTACAACTGTAAAAAAAAATTCTGAGGCAACATAGAGAGGCTAATCAAATACTGCATGATTGGAATGGCTGTGGTTGTATGAGGTGAAAAGCTGCAGAGTTGGGCTGAAACAGTTCACAGAAATCCACAAGCTTGTGGTTGCCTGGAAACCACACTGGGCTGTGATTAGCTGAGCACCATTGTGAGCTGGACTTTAGGGTCTAGGATACAAGTGTGCAGTAGGAGACCTGAGTCACAATGCTGGGCGTTGCCATGGAGACCTCAGTGGCACAGAGGACCTTGTAGGGCAAGATTTAAATAGGATGAATATTCTTGGCCTGGTATGCCACAATATTCCCTCTGAAGGCTTCACTGCTCAGAATTTGTGGATGGAAATGCTTGCCAATCTACACATGGATGTACTTTCAATGGGATATGAAATATGCCAGGGCCTGGCAGATGAACTCTGCCATGTCCTATCCTTGAGCATATGCTTTTGCCTTGTCATGTCTGTCATTTGGCTGAGTGATGTTCCCTAATCTGTTTAGACAAGACTTGCTGGCATCATTCACCTGCAGTGTAAGAGCTTTCTGTGAAATTTCTCAGCAGAAATTCTCTGCAAGCACATAGCTTTGGATATGAGAGACAGTGGGGGAAGTTGAATTTCAAGGGCAGATATTTGAAAACAATGAAACAAGACCAGAATAAGATCTTTACATATTTCCCAGATGAATATATTTGGAAATATTGGGGAAGATGGAGATCAATACTGAGAAGAGTGCACACCCATTTCAAGGTACAAAAACCAGGGAAACACATGGGAAAGCAAGAGAGCTGGTTAATCTGATGTAAAAATCTTTGATGATGAAAGGAAAAGTATATTCTCATGATGATTTAATCAGGCTGTAGAAGTGAAGTTCTCATGTTGGTTGTCCTATGTGTGGCCTTCTGCATTGGGCAGTGGATGCAGGACAGGAGATCTTCAAATAAATCTGGTGGAACACAAAATACTGAAAAAAAAATCAGCCTAAATCCTGTGTATTCCTTCCCTTGGAGAACATATATGGATAATGTACGAAGTTTCAAAAGAGAAAATGTCTATTGGGTCATGGTTTCACCAATGAAATGGTCACTTCACATAACATTTTGAAATTTGCTTTCACACTTCTCATGTTCCGGGCCTGAGTAAAGCAGAATGCAGAGTAAGCCTGTTCAATAGATGTGCATTCCATAAGTGGTTTTAAAACCAGTGAAACCCTTTGGACTTAGTGTTTGTATTTTATTGGTTGATTTATTTTTCAAATTGTTTGTTTTAATATTTTTAACATTGTGAGTCAGGGAAGCTCTCACTCATAGTGATTCAGACCTCTCCAAAAGCTCTGAAGGTATTCATGTAACAGCTATTACATGTTATAAGTTTCTCCTATTAAAACTTGAAAGACTAACAGACTCTGCCACTTTTCATCTAAATTCAGTGTTGGGCTAAATTCAGTGTTGGACTTTTACAAGTCCTTTGAATTATGTCCTCGTGTAGTCACTGGTCGTGGTGGAATTTACTTTCTTGTGAAGACAGGATTTGAGCAAATTGACACAAGGGCAGTTTGCCACTACTCTGCACACCTGGTTAAGTATCGAGTGCCTAAATGATGTGTGTTTTATTTTGATCTCTGCTCACACTTTGCTCATCCAGTTAGAACCACAGGGCTCCAGGTCATAGCGTACCAGGCCTAAACAAGAAAATTTCCATTCCGTTTTGGGAGTTCATTCGTCTCTCATAATTACTTTTTCCACAAATGTGTGCTTCAGGAGAGGCCCTGTCCAAATGTGGAGAGGCCCATTTTCATTCACTCACTTTCACACTTTCTAAGATTTTCAGTTACTAGAGGTTTGCCCAGACTTGCCATTGTCAAGGGACAGTGCACTTCACTTGAAGTTGTGCAGTATTACTTCATGTGTCTCCATGGAAATACCACCAATGGGAAACTCTTGCTGTAGTCATCTCCAAGTGTTGCTGCGTAAGAAAATATAACTAACAAAGGATGTGGTTTCAAGCAGAATGAGGAAAGGAGGGATTATCTTTATTTCAGTGCAGGTTGACCTTTCAAAGAAACAGTAATTCCTATCAAATAGGAGGTAAAATCTTTTGTAAAGAGACATGGACATGACACGCTCAACTTTATGTCACTTTTTTTAAAACGCCAAGGGCATTTGAGAAATTCTTGGCTCCTGAATTGTCCCTTTTTTCAAATTTCTCTTAGGTAAGACACTCCAGCTTCTTCAAACTATGGTACTGTTCCTTCCATGTAAAAAACCAAAGGAAAAAACAAACTAAATTAAAACAAAACCCATGAAATAACATTTGAGAGGACACAATTGCTCAGCAGGCCCATGTAAACACTATTCAAGAAGCTAGAGGTACAGAAGCCTCAGCCTTCAGCCCATGGCCTGAAGTTTTGTCTCTATCATGTCCCCTCAATTCCCTGGCATGTCCACATTAACTCATGAATCTTTACTCATTTCCTTTTCAATGCACAGGGTCCAATATATTTGAACCCTCTTCACCTGGGCAGTAATCATCCAAGGACACACCAGAGGAAGGGCAGCCACCCCCTTGCCTCAGGCCTTGGAGCTTATCACAATAGAAATGGACACCTGAACAAGGGGAGATAAAACAAAGAGAGGCATATTCCTAAAGCCTGAAGCACAGAAGCTACCTATAGACCAGTAGTGGGATTTCACAAATTATGTAAGAATCTCTGTGCACATGCTTGGCATGGTCGCTCATGCCTATATTCCCAGCCATCTGGGGGCTGAGGTGGATGGATCCTTGGGAGTTCCACTCCATCTTGGGCTACGAATTTATCTCAAGGCCTCTTTCAACAACTACATAAGATGCTGTTTCCAAAAAGAGGACAACAGAAAACTAGACACACTTGGTCCAGGCCCCTGGGTTCACTACATGAGTTGTGGAGTCTAGATATTCCATGCCATGAGAAAATACCTGGGATTTTTAGGGAAAGGGGCATTTGCATCCCGTTTCTAAGGGTTTCCATTTCACCGTGTTACATTTGAATTCTGGGAATACCTACTGGTGATAAGCTACCTAATATTATGTTGGTTTAGGTATTGAGCTAGTATCTCATGTTTAGGGTTCAGGGTTATGCTGGAATGGCTCCAGACCTCCTTGAAATAGTGATTGCAGCCATGTGAACCCCGAGGAAGCTGGATAGTTGAAGCAGGCACTCCAGATATTCATGCACTGCAAGGATTCACTTTCATTTTGGGACTCATCTTCTGGTTGCTGGCTTTTAGTGCTAACTGATACTACCATGGTGGCAGTAATCCAGCAGAGATTGCAAGTATGGATTGCAGGTTTGGTTCCCAAGCCACCAGAAACTCGGCAGAACCCAAATCATTGTGGCATTTTCTTTCCTCCCCTGAAACATTTGGCTTTCTAAGTTTGAAAATTGAATAGACTGGGGTAGTCAAGTTTGGCCCCATGTACCACAAACAGAGCTAAAGACAGAGCCAATTACTTCCCTCCACTTGTCAAAATATGTCAAATTTGCTTGATCACCACAACTTCAAAGAAAATTCGGGGGCAACTTAGAGAGGTGAATCAAATACTGCATGATTGGAATGGCTGTGGTTGTATGAGGTGGAGAGCTGCAGAGTTGGGCTGAAAATGTTCATAGAAATCCACAGGCTTGTGGTTGCCAGGCAACCACAATGGGCTGAGATTGGCTGAACATCACTGTGAGGTGGATTTTAGGCTCTAGGTGTGAAAATTTAAAAGACTGGGATAGTTAAGTTTGGAACCCATAGACCTCAGACATACCAAAAGGTTTTCCAATTACTTCCCTCCACTTCTCAAAATATGTCAAATTTTGTTGATCACTACAACTGTAAAAAAAATTCTGAGGCAACATAGAGAGGCTAATCAAATACTGCATGATTGGAATGGCTGTGGTTGTATGAGGTGAAAAGCTGGAGAGTTGGGCTGAAACAGTTCACAGAAATCCACGAGCTTGTGGTTGCCTGGAAACCACACTGGGATGTGATTAGCTGAGCACCATTGTGAGCTGGACTTTAGGCTCTAGGATACAAGGGTGCAGTAGGAGACCTGAGTCACAATGCTGGGTGTTGCCATGGAGACCTCAGTGGAACAGAGGACCTTGTAGGGCAAGATTTAAATTCGATGAATATTCTTGGCATGGTATGCCACAATATTCTCTCTGAAGGCTTCACTGCTCAGAATTTGTGGATGGAAATGCTTGCCAATCTACACATGAATGTACTTTCAATGGGATATGAAATATGCCAGGGCCTGACAGATGATCTCTGTCATGTCCTATCCTTGAGCATACGCTTTTGCCTTGTCATGTCTGTCATTTGGCTGAGTCCTGTTCCCTAAGCTATTCAGTCAAGACTTGCTGGCATCATTCACCTGCAGTATAAGAGCTTTCTGTGAAATTTCTCAGCAGAAATTCTCTGCAAGCACATAGCTTTGTATATGAGAGACAGTGGAGGAAGTTGAATTTCAAGGGCAGATATTTGAAAACAATGAAACAAGCCCCGAATAAGATCTTTACATATTTCCCAGATGAATATGTTTGGAAATATTGGGGAAGATGGAGATCGAGACTGAGAAGAGTGCACACCCATTTCAAGGTACAAAAACCAGGGAAACACATGGGAAAGCAAGAGAGCTGGTTAATCTGATGTAAAAATCTTTGATGATCAATGGAATAGTATATTCTCATGATGATTTAATCAGGCTCTAGAAGTGAAGTTCTCATGTTGGTTGTCCTATATGTGGCCTTCTGCATTGGACAGTGGATGCAGGACAGGAGATCTTCAAATAAATCTGGTGGAACACAAAATACTGAAAAAAATCAGCCTAAATCCTGTGTATTCCTTCCCTTTGAGGACATATATGGATAATGTACGAAGTTTCAAAAGAGAAAATGTCTATTGGGTCATGGTTTCACCAATGAAATGGTCACTTCACATAACATTTTGAATTTTGCTTTCACACTTGCTCATGTACCGGGCCTGAGTAAAGCAGAATGCAGAGTAAGCCTGTTCAATAGATGTGCATTCCATAAGTGGTTTTAAAACCAGTGAAACCCTTTGGACTTAGTGTTTGTATTTTATTGGTTGATTTATTTTTCAAATTGTTTGTTTTACTATTTTTAACTTTGTGAGTCAGGGAAGCCCTCACTCATAGAGATTCAGACCTCTCCAAAAGATCTGAAGGTTTTCATGTAACAGCTATCACATGTTATAAGTTTCTCCTATTAAAACTTGAAAGACTAACAGACTCTGCCACTTTTCATCTAAATTCAGTGTTGGACTTTTACAAGTCCTTTGAATTATGTCCTCTTCTAGTCACTGGTCGTGCTGGAATTTACTTTCTTGTGAAGAGAGGATTTCAGCAAATTGACACAAGTACAGTTTGCCACTACTCTGCACACCTGGTTCAGTATCGAATTCCCTAAATGATGTGTGTTTTATTTTGATCTCTGCTAACACTTTGCTCATCCAGTTAGAACCACAGGGCTCCAGGCCATAGCGTTCCAGGCCTAAACAAGAAAATTTCCATTCCGTTTTGGGAGTTCATTCGTCTCTCATAATTACTTTTTCCACAAATGTGTGCTTCAGGAGAGGCCCTGTCCAAATGTGGAGAGGCCCATTTTCATTCACTCACTTTCACACTTTCTAAGATTTTCAGTTACTAGAGGTTTGCCCAGACTTGCCATTGTCAAGGGACAGTGCACTTCACTTGAAGTTGTGCAGTATTACTTCATGTGTCTCCATGGAAATTCCACCAATGGGAAACTCTTGCTGTAGTCATCTCCAAGTGTTGCTGCGTAAGAAAATATAACTAACAAAGGATGTGGTTTCAAGCAGAATGAGGAAAGGAGGGATTATCTTTATTTCAGTGCAGGTTGACCTTTCAAAGAAACAGTAATTCCTATCAAATAGGAGGTAAAATCTTTTGTAAAGAGACATGGACATGACACGCTCAACTTTATGTCACTTTTTTTAAAATGCCACGGGCATTTGAGATATTCTTGGCTGCTGAATTGTCCCTCTTTTCAAATTTCTCTTAGGTAAGACACTCCAGCTTCTTCAAACCCTGGTACTGTTCCTTCCATGTAAAAAACCAAAGGAAAAAACAAAATAAATTAAAACAAAACCCATGAAATAACATTTGAGAGGACACAATTGCTCAGCAGACCCATGTAAACACTATTCAAGAAGCTAGAGGTACAGAAGCCTCAGCCTTCAGCCCATGGCCTGAAGTTTTGTCTCTATCATTGCCCCTCAATTCCCTGGCATGTCCACATTAACTCATGAATCTTTACTCATTTCCTTTTCAAATGCACAGGGTCCAATATATTTGAACCCTGTTCTCCTGGGCAGTAATGATCCAAGGACACACCAGAGGAAGGGCAGCCACCCCCTTGCCTCGGGCCTTGGAGCTTATCACAATAGAAATGGACACCTGAACAAGGGGAGCCAAAACAAAGAGATGCATATTCCTAAAGCCTGAAGCACAGAAGCTACCTATAGACCAGTAGTGGGATTTCACAAATTATGTAAGAATCTCTGTGCACATGCTTGGCATGGTCGCTCAAGCCTATAATCCCAGCCATCTGGGGGCTGAGGTGGATGGATCCTTGGGAGTTCTAGTCCATCTTGGGCTACGAATTTATCTCAAGGCCTCTTTCAACAACTACACAAGATGCTGTTTCCAAAAAGAAGACAACAGAAAACTAGACACACTTGGTCCAGGTCCCTGGGTTCACTACATGAGTTGTGGAGTCTAAATATTCCAATGCATGAGAAAATACCTGGGATTTTTAGGGAAAGGGGCATTTGCATCCCGTTTCTAAGGCTTTCCCTTTCACCAAGTTACATTTGAATTCTGGGAAGACCTGCTGGTGATAAGCTACCTAGTATTCTGTTGGTTTAGGTATTGAGCTAGTACCTCATGTTTAGTGTTCAGGGTTATGCTGGAATAGCTGCAGACCTACTTGAAATAGCGATTGCAGACATGTGAACCCCGAGGAAGCTGGATAGTTGAAGCAGGCACTCCAAATATTCACGCACTGCAAGGATTCACTTTCATTTTGGGACTCATCTTCTGATTGCTGGATTTTAGTGCTAACTGATACTACCATGGTGGCAGTAATCCAGCAGAGATTGCATGTATGGTATGCAGGTTTGCTTCCCAAGCCACCAGAAACTTGGCAGAACCGAAATCATTGTGGCATTTTCTTTCCTGCCCCGAAACATTTGGCTTTCTAAGTTTGAAAATTGAATAGACTGGGGTAGTCAAGTTTGGACCCCATGTACCACAAACAGAGCTACAGACAGAGCCAATTACTTCCCTCCACTTGTCAAAATATGTCAAATTTGCTTGATCACCACAACTTCAAAGAAATTTTGGGGGCAACACGGACAGGTGAATCAAATACTGCATGATTGGAATGGCTGTGGTTGTATGAGGTGGAGAGCTGCAGAGTTGGGCTGAAACTGTTCACAAAAATCCACAGGCTTGTGGTTGCCAGGCAACCACACTGGGCTGAGATTGGCTGAACATTACTGTGAGGTGGATTTTAGGCTCTAGGCGTGAAAATTTAAAAGACTGGATTAGTCAAGTTTGGAACCCATAGACCTCAGACATACCGAAAGGTTTTCCAATTACTTCCCTCAACCTCTCAAAGTATGTCAAATTTTCTTGATCACTACAACTGTAAAAAACATTCTGAGGCAACATAGAGAGGCTAATCAAACACTGCATGATTGGAATGGCTGTGGTTGTATGAGGTGCAAAGCTGCAGAGTTGGGCTGAAACAGTTCACAGAAATCCACAAGCTTGTGGTGGCCTGGCAACCACACTGGGCTGTGATTAGATGAGCACCATTGTGAGCTGGACTTTAGGCTCTAGGATACAAGTGTGCAGTAGGAGACCTGAGTCACAATGCTGGGCATTGCCATGGAGCCCTCAGTGGCACAGAGGACCTTGTAGGGCAAGATTTAAATAGGATGAATATTCTTGGCCTGATATGCCACAATATTCTCTCTGAAGGCTTCACTGCTCAGAATTTGTGGATGGAAATGCTTGCCAATCTACACATGGATGTACTTTCAATGGGATATGAAATATGCCAGGGCCTGGCAGATGATCTCTGCCATGTGCTATCCTTGAGCATACCCTTTTCCCTCGTCATGTCTGTCATTTGGCTGAGTGCTGTTCCCTAAACTATTCAGTCAAGACTTGCTGGCATCATTCACCTGCAGTATAAGAGCTTTCGGTGAAATTTCTCAGCAGAAATCCTCTGCAAGCACATAGCTTTGGATATGAGAGACAGTGGTGGAAGTTGAATTTCAAGGGCAGATATTTGACAACAATGAAACAAGACCCGAATAAGATCTTTACATGTTTCCCAGATGAATATGTTTGGAACTATTGGGGAAGATGGAGATCATGACTGAGAAGTGTGCACACCCATTTCAAGGTACAAAAACCAGGGAAAAACATGGAAAAGCAAGAGAGCTGGTTAATCTGATGTAAAAACCTTTGATGATGAAAGAATAGTATATTCTCATGATGATTTAATCAGGCTCTACAAGTGAAGTTCTCATGTTGGTTGTCCTATGTGTGGCCTTCTGCATTGGGCAGTGGATGCAGGACAGGAGATCTTCAAATAAATCTGGTGGAACACAAAATACTGAAAAAAATCAGCCTAAATCCTGTGTATTCCTTCCCTTTGAGAACATATATGGATAATGTACGATGTTTCAAAAGAGAAAATGTCTATTGGGTCATGGTTTCACCAATGAAATGGTCACTTCACATAACATTTTGAATTTTGCTTTCACACTTGCTCTTGTACCGGGCCTGAGTAAAGCAGAATGCAGAGTAAGCCTGTTCAATAGATGTGCATTCCATAAGTGGTTTTAAAACCAGTGAAACCCTTTGGAGTTAGTGTTTGTATTTTATTGGTTGATTTATTTTTAAAATTGTTTGTTTTACTATTTTTAACTTTGTGAGTCAGGGAAGCCCTCACTCATAGAGATTCAGACCTCTCCAAAAGCTCTGAAGGTATTCATGTAACAGCTATTACATGTTATAAGTTTCTCCTATTAAAACTTGAAAGACTAACAGACTCTGCCACTTTTCATCTAAATTCAGTGTTTGGCTAAATTCAGTGTTGGACTTTTACAAGTCCTTTGAATTATGTCCTCTTCTCGTCACTGGTCGTGCTTGAATTTACTTTCTTGTGAAGAGAGGATTTCAGCAAATTGACTCAAGAACAGTTTGCCACTACTCTGCACACCTGGTTAAGTATCGAGTTCCCTAAATGATGTGTATTTTATTTTGATCTCTGCTAACACTTTGCTCATCCAGTTAGAACCACAGGGCTCCAGGCCATAGCGTTCCAGGCCTAAAGAAGAAAATTTCCATTCCGTTTTGAGAGTTCATTCGTCTCTCATAATTACTTTTTCCACAAATGTGTGCTTCAGGAGAGGCCCTGTCCAAATGTGGAGAGGCCCATTTTCTTTCACTCACTTTCAGACTTTCTAAGATTTTCAGTTACTAGAGGTTTGCCCAGACTTGCCATTGTCAAGGGACAGTGCACTTCACTTGAAGTTGTGCAGTATTACTTCATGTGTCTCCATGGAAATTCCACCAATGGGAAACTCTTGCTGTAGTCATCTCCAAGTGTTGCTGCATAAGAAAATTTAACTAACAAAGGATGTGGTTTCAAGCAGAATGAGGAAAAGAGGGATTATCTTTATTTCAGTTGCAGGTTGACCTTTCAAAGAAACAGTAATTCCTATCTAATAGGAGGTAAAATCTTTTGTAAAGAGACATGGACATGACACGCTCAACTCTATGTCACTTTTTTTAAAATGCCACGGGCATTTGAGATATTCTTGGCTGCTGAATTGTCCCTTTTTTCAAATATCTCTTAGGTAAGACACTCCAGCTTCTTCAAACCATGGTACTGTTCCTTCCATGTAAAAAACCAAAGGAAAAAACAAAATAAATTAACACAAAACCCATGAAATAACATTTGAGAGGACACAATTGCTCAGCAGGCCCATGTAAACACTATTCAAGAATCTAGAGGTACAGAAGCCTCAGCCTTCAGCCCATGGCCTGAAGTTTTGTCTCTATCATTGCCCCTCAATTCCCTGGCATGTCCACATTAACTCATGAATCTTTACTCATTTCCTTTTCAAATGCACAGGGTCCAATATATTTGAACCCTGTTCACCTGGGCAGTAATCATCCAAGGACACACCAGAGGAAGGGCAGCCACCCCCTTGCCTCGGGCCTTGGAGCTTATCACAATAGAAATGGACACCTGAACAAGGGGAGCCAAAACAAAGAGAGGCATATTCCTAAAGCCTGAAGCACAGAAGCTACCTATAGACCAGTAGTGGGATTTCACAAATTATGTAAGAATCTCTGTGCACATGCTTGGCATGGTCGCTCATGCTTATAATCCCAGCCATCTGGGGGCTGAGGTGGATGGATCCTTGGGAGTTCCACTCCATCTTGGGCTATGAATTTATCTCAAGGCCTCTTTCAACAACTACATAAGATGCTGTTTCCAAAAAGAGGACAACAGAAAACTAGACACACTTGTTCCAGGTCCCTGGGTTCACTACATGAGTTGTGGAGTCTAAATATTGCATGCCATGAGAAAATACCTGGGATTTTTAGGGAAAGGGGCATTTGCATCCCGTTTCTAAGTGTTTTCATTTCACCGTGTTACATTTGAATTCTGGGAAAGCCTGCTGGTGATAAGCTATCTAATATTATGTTGGTTTAGGTATTGAGCTAGTATCTCATGTTTAGTGTTCAGGGTTATGCTGGAATGGCTGCAGACCTCCTTGAAATAGCGATTGCAGACATGTGAACCCCGAGGAAGTTGGATAGTTGAAGCAGGCACTCTAGATATTCATGCACTGCAAGGATTCACTTTCATTTTGGGACTCATCTTCTGGTTGCTGGCTTTTAGTGCTAACTGATACTACCATGGTGGCAGTAATCCAGCAGAGATTGCATGTATGGTTTGCAGGTTAGCTTCCCAAGCCACCAGAAACTCGGCAGAACCCAAATCATTGTGGCATTTTCTTTCCTCCCCTGAAACATTTGGCTTTCAAAGTTTGAAAATTGAATAGACTGGGGTAGTCAAGTTTGGACACAATGTACCACAAACAGAGCTAAAGACAGAGCCTATTACTTCCCTCCACTTGTCAAAATATGTCAAATTTGCTTGATCACCACAACTTCAAAGAAAATTCGGGGGCAACTTAGAGAGGTGAATCAAATTCTGCATGATTGGAATGGCTGTGGTTGTATGAGGTGGAGAGCTGCAGAGTTGGGCTGAAACTGTTCATAGAAATCCACAGGCTTGTGGTTGCCAGGCAACCACACTGGGCTGAGATTGGCTGAACATCACTGTGAGGTGGATTTTAGGCTCTAGGCGTGAAAATTTAAAAGACTGGGGTAGTCAAGTTTGGAACCCATAGACCTCAGACATACCGAAAGTTTTTCCCATTACTTCCCTCCACTTCTCAAAATATGTCAAATTTTCTTAGTCACTACAACTCTAAAAAACAATCTGAGGCAACATAGAGAGGCTAATCAAACACTGCATGATTGGAATGGCTGTGGTTTTATGAGGTGGAAAGCTGCAGAGTTGGGCTGAAAGAGTTCACATAAATCCACAAGCTTGTGGTGGCCTGGCAACCACACTGGGCTGTGATTAGCTGAGCACCATTGTGAGCTGGACTTTAGGCTCTAGGATACAAGTGTGCAGTAGGAGACCTGAGTCACAATGCTGGGCGTTGCCATGGAGACCTCAGTGGCACAGAGGACCTTGTAGGGCAAGATTTAAATAGGATGAATATTCTTGGCCTGGTATGCCACAATATTCTCTCTGAAGGCTGCACTGCTCAGAATTTGTGGATGGAAAGGCTTGCCAATCTAAACATGGATGTATTTTCAATGGGATATGAAATATGCCAGGGCCTGGCAGATGATCTCTGCCATGTCCTATCCTTGAGCATCCCTTTTCCCTTGTCATGTCTGTCATTTGGCTGAGTGCTGTTCCCTAAGCTATTCAGTCAAGACTTGCTGGCATCATTCACCTGCAGTATAAGAGCTTTCTGTGAAATTTCTCAGCAGAAATCCTCTGCAAGCACGTAGCTTTATATATGAGAGACAGTGGTGGAAGTTGAATTTCAAGGGCAGATATTTGAAAACAATGAAACAAGCCCCGAATAAGATCTTTACATGTTTCCCAGATGAATATGTTTGGAACTATTGGGGAAGATGGAGATCAAGACTGAGAAGAGTGCACACCCATTTCAAGGTACAAAAACCAGGGAAATACATGGGAAAGCAAGAGAGCTGCTTAATCTGATGTAAAAATCTTTGATGATGAAAGGAAAAGTATATTCTCATGATGATTTAATCAGGCTGTAGAAGTGAAGTTCTCATGTTGGTTGTCCTATGTGTGGCCTTCTGCATTGGGCAGTGGATGCAGGACAGGAGATCTTCAAATAAATCTGGTGGAACACAAAATACTGAAAAAAATTCAGCCTAAATCCTGTGTATTCCTTCCCTTTGAGAACATATATGGATAATGTAGGAAGTTTCAAAAGAGAAAAAGTCTATTGGGTCATGGTTTCACCAATGAAATTGTCACTTCACATAACATTTTGAATTTTGCTTTCACACTTGCTCTTGTACCGGGCCTGAGTAAAGCAGAATGCAGAGTAAGCCTGTTCAATAGTTGTGCATTCCATAAGTGATTTTAAAACCAGTGAAACCCTTTGGACTTAGTGTTTGTATTTTATTGGTTGATTTATTTTTCAAATTGTTTGTTTTACTATTTTTAACTTTGTGAGTCAGGGAAGCCCTCACTCATAGTGATTCAGACCTCTCCTAAAGCTCTGAAGGTATTCATGTAACAGCTATTACATGTTGTAAGTTTCTCCTATTAAAACTTGAAAGACTAACAGACTCTGCCACTTTTCATCTAAATTCAGTGTTGGGCTAAATTCAGTGTTGGACTTTTTACAAGTCCTTTGAAATGTGTCCTCCTCTAGTCACTGGTTGTGCTGGAATTTACTTTCTTGTGAAGACAGGATTTGAGCAAATTGACACAAGAACAGTTTGCCACTACTCTGCACACCTGGTTAAGTATCGAGTTCCCTAAATGGTGTGTGTTTTATTTTGATCTCTGCTCACACTTTGCTCATCCAGTTAGAACCACAGGGCTCCAGGCCATAGCGTTCCAGGCCTAAACAAGAAAATTTCCATTCCGTTTTGGGAGTTCATTCGTCTCTCATAATTACTTTTTCCACAAATGTGTGCTTCAGGAGAGGCCCTGTCCAAATGTGGAGAGGCCCATTTTCATTCACTCACTTTCAGACTTTCTAAGATTTTCAGTTACTAGAGGTTTGCACAGACTTGCCATTGTCAAGGCACAGTGCACTTCACTTGAAGTTGTGCAGTATTACTTCAAGTGTCTCCATGGAAATTCCACCAAAGGAAAACTCTTGCTGTAGTCATCTCCAAGTATTGCTGCCTAAGAAAATATAACTATCAAAGGATGTGGTTTCAAGCAGAATGAAGAAAGGAGGGATTATCTTTATTTCAGTGCAGGTTGACCTTTCAAAGAAACAGTAATTCCTATCAAATAGGAGGTAAAATCTTTGGTAAAGAGACATGGACATGACACGCTCAATGTTATGTCACTTTTTTTAAAACGCCAAGGGAATTTGTGAAATTCTTGGCTCCTGAATTGTCCCTTTTTTCAAATTTCTCTTAGGTAAGAGACTCCAGCTTTTTCATACCATGGTACAGTTCCTTCCATGTAAAAAAACAAAGCAAAAAACAAAATAAATTAAAGCAAAACCCATGAAATAACATTTGAGAGCACACAATTGCTCAGCAGGCCCATGTAAACACTATTCAAGAAGCTAGAGGTACAGAAGCCTCAGCCTTCAGCCCATGGCCTGAAGTTTTGTCTCTATCATGGCCCCTCAGTTCCCTGGCATGTCCACATTAACTCATGAATCTTTACTCATTTCCTTTTCAAATGCACAGGGTCCAATGTATTTGAACCCTGTTCACCTGGGCAGTAATCATCAAGAACACACCAGAGGAAGGGCAGCCACCCCCTTGCCTCGGGCCTTGGAGCTTATCACAATAGCAATGAACACCTGAACAAGGGGAGCCAAAACAAAGAGATGCATATTCCTAATGCCTGAAGCACAGAAGCTACCTATAGACCAGTAGTGGGATTTCACAAATTATGTAAGAATCTCTGTGCACATGCTTGGCATGGTCGCTCAAGCCTATAATCCCAGCCATCTGGGGGCTGAGGTCCATTGATCCTTGGGAGTTCTAGTCCATCTTGGGCTACGAATTTATCTCAAGGCCACTTTCAACAACTACACAAGATGTTGTTTCCAAAAAGAAGACAACAGAAAACTAGACACACTTGGTCCAGGTCCCTGGGTTCACTACATGAGTTGTGGAGTCTAAATATTCCATGCCATGAGAAAATACCTGGGATTTTTAGGGAAACGGGCATTTGCATCCCGTTTCTAAGGCTTTCCCTTTCACCAAGTTACATTTGAATTCTGGGAAGACCTGCTGGTGATAAGCTACCTAGTATTCTGTTGGTTTAGGTATTGAGCTAGTACCTCATGTTTAGCGTTCAGGGTTATGCTGGAATAGCTGCAGACCTCCTTGAAATAGCGATTGCAGACATGTGAACCCCGAGGAAGCTGGATAGTTGAAGCAGGCACTCCAAATATTCACGCACTGCAAGGATTCACTTTCATTTTGGGACTCATCTTCTGGTTGCTGGCTTTTAGTGCTAACTGATACTACCATGGTGGCAGTAATCCAGCAGAGATTGCATGTATGGTTTGCAGGTTTGCTTCCCAAGCCACCAGAAACTCGGCAGAACCGAAATCATTGTGGCATTTTCTTTCCTGCCCCGAAACATTTGGCTTTCTAAGTTTGAAAATTGAATAGAATGGGGTAGTCAAGTTTGGACCCCATGTACCACAAACAGAGCTAAAGACAGAGCCAATTACTTCCCTCCACTTGTCATATATGTCAAATTTGCTTAATCACCACAACTTCAAAGAAATTTCGTGGGCAACTTAGAGAGGTAAATCCAATACTGCATGATTGGAATGGCTGTGGTTGTATGAGGTGGAGAGCTACAGAGTTGGGCTGAAACTGTTCACAGAAATCCACAGGCTTGTGGTTGCCAGGCAACCACACTGGGCTGAGATTGGCTGAACATCACTGTGAGGTAGATTTTAGGTTCTAGGCGTGAAAATTTAAAACACCGGGGTAGTGAAGTTTGGAACCCATAGACCTCAGACATACCGAAAGGTTTTCCAATTACTTCCCTCCACTTCTCAAAATATGTCAAATTTTCTTGATCACTACAACTGTAAAAAACCTTCTGAGGCAACATAGAGAGGCTAATCAAACACTGCATGATTGGAATGGCTGTGGTTGTATGAGGTGGAAAGCTGCAGAGTTGGGCTGAAACAGTTCACAGAAATCCACAAGCTTGTGGTGGCCTGGCAACCACACTGGGCTGTGATTAGCTGAGCACCATTGTGAGCTGGACTTTAGGCTCTAGGATACAAGTGTGCAGTAGGAGACCTGAGTCACAATGCTGGGCGTTGCTATGGAGACCTCAGTGGCACAGAGGACCTTGTAGGGCAAGATTTAAATAGGATGAATATTCTTGGCCTGGTATGCCACAATATTCTCTCTGAAGGCTTCACTGCTCAGAATTTGTGAATGGAAATGCTTGCCAATCTACACATGGTTGTACTTTCAATGGGATATGAAATATGCCAGGGCCTGGCAGATGATCTCTGCATGTCCTACCTTTGAGCATACCCTATTCCCTTGTCATGTCTGTCATTTGGCTGAGTGCTGTTCCCTAAGCTATTCAGTCAAGACTTGCTGGCATCATTCACCTGCAGTATAAGACCTTTCAGTTAAATTTCTCAGCAGAAATCCTCTGCAAGCACATAGCTTTGGATATGAGACACAGTGGTGGAAGATGAATTTCAAGGGCAGATATTTGACAACAATGAAACAAGACCCGAATAAGATCTTTACATGTTTCCCAGATGAATATGTTTGGAACTATTGGGGAAGATGGAGATCAAGACTGAGAAGTGTGCACACCCATTTCAAGGTACAAAAACCAGGGAAAAACATGGGATAGCAAGAGAGCTGCTTAATCTGATGTAAAAATCTTTGATGATGAAAGGAAAAGTATATTCTCATGATGATTTAATCAGGCTGTAGAAGTGAAGTTCTCATGTTGGTTGTCCTATGTGTGGCCTTCTGCATTGGGCAGTGGATGCAGGACAGGAGATCTTCAAATAAATCTGGTGGAACACAAAATACTGAAAAAAATTCAGCCTAAATCCTGTGTATTCCTTCCCTTTCAGAACATATATGGATAATGTACGAAGTTTCAAAAGAGAAAATGTCTATTGGGTCATGGTTTCACCAATGAAATGGTCACTTCACATAACATTTTGAATTTTGCTTTCACACTTGCTCATGTACCGGGCCAGAGTAAAGCAGAATGCAGAGTAAGCCTGTTCAATAGTTGTGCATTCCATAAGTGGTTTTAAAACCAGTGAAACCCTTTGGACATAGTGTTTGTATTTTATTAGTTGATTTATTTTTCAAATTGTTTGTTTTACTATTTTTAGTTTTGTGATTCAGGGAAGCCCTCACTCATAGTGATTCAGACCTCTCCAAAAGCTCTGAAGGTATTCATGTAACAGCTATTACATGTTGTAAGTTTCTCCTATTAAGACTTGAAAGACTAACAGACTCTGCCACTTTTCATCTAAATTCAGTGTTGGGCTAAATTCAGTGTTGGACTTTTTTCAAGCCCTTTGATATGAGTCCTCCTCTAGTCACTGTTCGTGCTGGAATTTACTTTCTTGTGAAGACAGGATTTGAGAAAATTGACACAAGTACAGTTTGCCACTACTCTGCACACCTGGTTAAGTATCGAGTTCGTAAATGGTGTGTGTTTTATTTTGATCTCTGCTCACACTTTGCTCATCCAGTTAGAACCACAGGGCTCCAGGCCATAGCGTTCCAGGCCTAAACAAGAAAATTTCCATTCCATTTTGGGAGTTCATTCGTCTCTCATAATTACTTTTTCCACAAATGTGTGCTTCAGGAGAGGCCCTGTCCAAATGTGGAGAGGCCCATTTTCATTCACTCACTTTCAGACTTTCTAAGATTTTCTGTTACTAGAGGTTAGGCCAGACTTGCCATTGTCAAGGGACAGTGCACTTCACTTGAAGTTGTGCAGTATTACTTCATGTGTCTCCATGGAAATTCCACCAATGGGAAACTCTTGCTGTAGTCATCTCCAAGTGTTGCTGCGTAAGAAAATATAACTATCAAAGATGTGGTTTCAAGCAGAGTGAAGAAAGAAGGGATTATCTTTATTTCACTGCAGGTTGACCTTTCAAAGAAACAGTAATTCCTATCAAATAGGAGGTAAAATCTTTGGTAAAGAGACATGGACATGACACGCTCAATATTATGTCACTTTTTTTAAAACGCCAAGGGCATTTGAGAAATTCTTGGCTGATGAATTGTCCCTTTTTTCAAATTTCTCTTAGGTAAGACACTCCAGCTTCTTCAAACCATGGTACTGTTCCTTCCATGTAAAAAACCAAAGCAAAAAACAAAATAAATTAAAACAAAACCCATGAAATAACATTTGAGAGCACACAATTGCTCAGCAGGCCCATGTAAACACTATTCAAGAAGCTAGAGGTACAGAAGCCTCAGCCTTCAGCCCATGGCCTGAAGCTTTGTCTCTATCATGGCCCCTCAGTTCCCTGGCATGTCCACATTAACTCATGAATCTTTACTCATTTCCTTTTCAAATGCACAGGGTCCAATATATTTGAACCCTGTTCACCTGGGCAGTAATGATCCAAGGACACACCAGAGGAAGGGTAGCCACCCCCTTGCCTCGGGCCTTGGAGCTTATCACAATAGAAATGGACAACTGAACAAGGGGAGCCAAAACAAAGAGATGCATATTCCTAATGCCTGAAGCACAGAAGCTACCTATAGACCAGTAGTGGGATTTCACAAATTATGTAAGAATCTCTGTGCACATGCTTGGCATGGTCGCTCAAGCCTATAATCCCAGCCATCTGGGGGCTGAGGTGGATGGATCCTTGGGAGTTCTAGTCCATCTTGGGCTACGAATTTATCTCAAGGCCTCTTTCAACAACTACACAAGATGCTGTTTCCAAAAAGAAGACAACAAAAAACTAGACACACTTGGTCCAGGTCCCTGGGTTCACTACATGAGTTGTGGAGTCTAAATATTCCAATGCATGAGAAAATACCTGGGATTTTTAGGGAAAGGGGCATTTGCATCCCGTTTCTAAGGCTTTCCCTTTCACCAAGTTACATTTGAATTCTGGGAAGACCTGCTGGTGATAAGCTATCTAGTATTCTGTTGGTTTAGATATTGAGCTAGTACCTCATGTTTAGTGTTCAGGGTTATGCTGGAATGGCTGAAGACCTCCTTGAAATAGCGATTTTTAGACATGTGAACCCCGAGGAAGCTGGATAGTTGAAGCAGGCACTCCAAATATTCATGCACTGCAAGGATTCACTTTTATTTTGGGACTCATCTTCTGGTTGCTGGCTTTTAGTGCTAACTGATACTACCATGGTGGCAGTAATCCAGCAGAGATTGCATGTATGGTATGCAGGTTTGCTTCCCAAGCCACCAGAAACTCGGCAGAAGCGAAATCATTGTGGCATTTTCTTTCCTGCCCCGAAACATTTGGCTTTCTAAGTTTGAAAATTGAATAGACTGGGGTAGTCAAGTTTGGACCCCATGTACCACAAACAGAGCTAAAGACGGAGCCAATTACTTCCCTCCACTTGTCAAAATATGTCAAATTTGCTTGATCACCACAACTTCAAAGAAATTTTGGGGGCAACTAGGAGAGGTGAATCAAATACTGCATGATTGGAATGGCTGTGGTTGTATGAGGTTAGAGCTGCAGAGTTGGGCTGAAACAGTTCACAGAAATCCACAAGCTTGTGGTGGCCTGGCAAACACACTGGGCTGTGATTAGCTGAGCACCATTGTGAGCTGGACTTTAGGCTCTAGGATACAAGTGTGCAGTAGGAGACCTGAGTCACAATGCTGGGGATTGCCATGGAGCCCTCAGTGGCACAGAGGACCTTGTAGGGCAAGATTTAAATAGGATGAATATTCTTGGCCTGATATGCCACAATATTCTCTCTGAAGGCTTCACTGCTCAGAATTTGTGGATGGAAATGCTTGCCAATCTACACATGGATGTACTTTCAATGGGATATGAAATATGCCAGGGCCTGGAAGATGATGTCTGCCATGTGCTATCCTTGAGCATACCCTTTTCCCTTGTCATGTCTGTCATTTGGCTGAGTCCTGTTTCCTAAGCTATTCAGTCAAGACTTGCTGGCATCATTCACCTGCAGTATAAGAGCTTTCTGTGAAATTTCTCAGCAGAAATTCTCTGTAAGCACATAGCTTTGGATATGAGAGACAGTGTTGGAAGTTGAATTTCAAGGGCAGATATTTGAAAACAATGAAACAAGCCCCGAATAAGATCTTTACATATTTCCCAGATGAATATGTTTGGAAATGTTGGGGAAGATGGAGATCAAGACTGAGAAGAGTGCACACCCATTTCAAGGTACAAAACCAGGGAAAAACATGGGAAAGCAAGAGAGCTGGTTAATCTGATGTAAAAATCCTTGATGATGAAAGGAAAAGTATATTCTCATGATGATTTAATCAGGCTGTAGAAGTGAAGTTCTCATGTTGGTTGTCCTATGTGTGGCCTTCTGCATTGGGCAGTGGATGCAGGACAGGAGATCTTCAAATAAATCTGGTGGAACACAAAATACTGAAAAAAAATCAGCCTAAATCCTGTGTATTCCTTCCCTTTGAGAACATATATGGATAATGTACGAAGTTTCAAAAGAGAAAATGTCTATTGGGTCATGGTTTCACCAATGAAATGGTCACTTCACATAACATTTTGAATTTTGCTTTCACACTTGCTCATGTACCGGGCCTGAGTAAAGCAGAATGCAGAGTAAGCCTGTTCAATCGATGTGCATTCCATAAGTGGTTTTAAAACCAGTGAAACCCTTTGGACTTAGTGTTTGTATTTTATTGGTTGATTTATTTTTCAAATTGTTTGTTTTACTATTTTTAACTTTGTGAGTCAGGGAAGCTCTCACTCATCGTGATTCAGACCTCTCCAAAAGCTATGAAGGTATTCATGTAACAGCTATTACATGTTATAAGTTTCTCCTATTAAAACTTGAAAGACTAACAGACTCTGCCACTTTTCATCTAAATTCAGTGTTGGGCTAAATTCAGTGTTGGACTTTTACAAGTCCTTTGAATTATGTCCTCGTCTAGTCACTGGTCGTGCTGGAATTAACTTTCTTGTGAAGACAGGATTTGAGCAAATTGACACAAGTACAGTTTGCCACTACTCTGCACACCTGGTTAAGTATCGAGTTCCCTAAATGATGTGTGTTTTATTTTGATCTCTGCTCACACTTTGCTCATCCAGTTAGAACCACAAGGCTCCAGGCCATAGCGTTCCAGGCCTAAACAAGAAAATTTCCATTCCGTTTTGGGAGTTCATTCGTCTCTCATAATTACTTTTTCCACAAATGTGTGCTTCAGGAGAGGCCCTGTCCAAATGTGGAGAGGCCCATTTTCATTCACTCACTTTCAGACTTTCTAAGATTTTCGGTTACTAGAGGTTTGCCCAGACTTGCCATTGTCAAGGGACAGTGCACTTCACTTGAAGTTGTGCAGTATTACTTCATGTGTCTCCATGGAAATTCCACCAATGGGAAACTCTTGCTGTAGTCATCTCCAAGTGTTGCTGCATAAGAAAATATAACTAACAAAGGATGTGGTTTCAAGCAGAATGAGGAAAGGAGGGATTATCTTTATTTCAGTGCATGTTGACCTTTCAAAGAAACAGTAATTCCTATCAAATAGGAGGTAAAATCTTTTGTAAAGAGACATGGACATGACACGCTCAACTTTATGTCACTTTTTTTAAAACGCCAAGGGCATTTGAGATATTCTTGGCTGCTGAATTGTCCCTTTTTTCAAATTTCTCTTAGGTAAGATACTCCAGCTTCTTCAAACTATGGTACTGTTCCTTCCATGTAAAATACCAAAGGAAAAAACAAAATAAATTAAAACAAAACCCATGAAATAACATTTGAGAGGACACAATTGCTCAGCAGGCCCATGTAAACACTATTCAAGAAGCTAGAGGTACAGAATCCTCAGACTTCAGCCCATGGCCTGAAGTTTTGTCTCTATCATTGCCCCTCAATTCCCTGGCATGTCCACATTAACTCATGAATCTTTACTCATTTCCTTTTCAAATGCACAGGATCCAATATATTTGAACCCTGTTCACCTGGGCAGTAATCATCCAAGGACACACCAGAGGAAGGGCAGCCACCCCCTTGCCTCGGGCCTTGGAGCTTATCACAATAGAAATGGACACCTGAACAAGGGGAGCCAAAACAAAGAGAGGCATATTCCTAAAGCCTGAAGCACAGAAGCTACCTATAGACCAGTAGTGGGATTTCACAAATTATGTAAGAATCTCTGTGCACATGCTTGGCATGGTCGCTCATGCTTATAATCCCAGCCATCTGGGGGCTGAGGTGGATGGATCCTTGGGAGTTCCACTCCATCTTGGGCTACAAATTTTTTTCAAGGCCTCTTTCAACAACTACATAAGATGCTGTTTCCAAAAAGAGGACAACAGAAAACTAGACACACTTGTTCCAGGTCCCTGGGTTCACTACATGAGTTGTGGAGTCTAAATATTCCATGCCATGAGAAAATACCTGGGATTTTAAGGGAAAGGGGCATTCGAATCCCATTTCTAATGCTTTCCCTTTCACCAAGTTACATTTGAATTCTGGGAAGACCTGCTGGTGATAAGCTATCTAGTATTCTGTTGGTTTAGGTATTGAGCTAGTACCTCATGTTTAGTGTTCAGGGTTATGGTGGAATGGCTGCAGACCACCTTGAAATAGCGATTGCAGACATGTGAACCCCGAGGTAGCTGGATAGTTGAAGCAGGCACTCCAAATATTCATGCTCTGCAAGGATTCACTTTCATTTTGGGACTCATCTTCTGGTTGCTGGCTTTTAGTGCTAACTGATACTACCATGGTGGCAGTAATCCAGCAGAGATTGCATGTATGGTTTGCAGGTTTGCTTCCCAAGCCACCAGAAACTCGGCAGAAGCGAAATCATTGTGGCATTTTCTTTCCTGCCCCGAAACATTTGGCTTTCTAAGTTTGAAAATTGAATAGACTGGGGTAGTCAAGTTTGGACCCCATGTACCACAAACAGAGCTAAAGACAGAGCCAATTACTTCCCTCCACTTGTCAAAATTTGTCAAATTTGCTTGATCACCACAACTTCAAAGAAATTTTGGGGGCAACTAGGAGAGGTGAATCAAACACTTCATGATTGGAATGGCTGTGGTTGTATGAGGTGGAGAGCTGCAGAGTTGGGCTGAAACTGTTCACAAAAATCCACAGGCTTGTGGTTGCCAGGCAACCACCCTGGGCTGAGATTGGCTGAACATCACTGTGAGGTGGATTTTAGGCTCTAGGCATGAAAATTTAAAAGACTGGGGTAGTCAAGTTTGGAACCCATAGACCTCAGACATACCGAAAGGTTTTCCAAATACTTCCCTCTACCTCTCAAAATACATCAAATTTTCTTGATCACTACAACTGTAAAAAACATTCTGAGGCCACATAGAGAGGCTAATCAAACACTGCATGATTGGAATGGCTGTGGTTGTATGAGGTGGAAAGCTGCAGAGTTGGGCTGAAACAGTTCAGAGAAATCCACAAGCTTGTGGTGGCCTGGCAACCACACTGGGCTGTGATTAGCTGAGCACCATTGTGAGCTGGACTTTAGGCTCTAGGATACAAGTGTGCAGTAGGAGACCTGAGTCACAATGCTGGGCATTGCCATGGAGACCTCAGTGGCACAGAGGACCTTGTAGGGCAAGATTTAAATAGGATGAATATTCTTGGCCTGGTATGCCACAATATTCTCTCTGAAGGCTTCACTGATCAGAATTTGTGGATGGAAATGCTTGCCAATCTACACATGGATGTACTTTCAATGGGATATGAAATATGCCAGGGCCTGGCAGATGATCTCTGCCATGTCCTATCCTTGAGCATACCCTTTTCCCTTGTCATGTCTGTCATTTGGCTGAGTGCTGTTCCCTAAGCTATTCAGTCAAGACTTGCTGGCATCATTCACCTGCAGTATAAGAGTTTTCGGTGAAATTTCTCAGCAGAAATCCTCTGCAAGCACATAGCTTTGGATATGAGAGACAGTGGTGGAAGTTGAATTTCAAGGGCAGATATTGGACAACAATGAAACAAGCCCCGAATAAGATCTTTACATGTTTCCCAGATGAATATGTTTGGAACTATTGGGGAAGATGGAGATCAAGACTGAGAAGAGTGCACACCCATTTCAAGGTACAAAAACCAGGGAAAAACATGGGAAAGCAAGAGAGCTGCTTAATCTGATGTAAAAATCTTTGATGATGAAAGGAAAAGTATATTCTCATGATGATTTAATCAGGCTGTAGAAGTGAAGTTCTCATGTTGGTTGTCCTATGTGTGGCCTTCTGCATTGGGCAGTGGATGCAGGACAGGAGATCTTCAAATAAATCTGGTGGAACACAAAATACTGAAAAAAATTCAGCCTAAATCCTGTGTATTCCTTCCCTTTGAGAACATATTTGGATAATGTAGGAAGTTTCAAAAGAGAAAATGTCTATTGGGTCATGGTTTCACCAATGAAATGGTCACTTCACATAACATTTTGAATTTTGCTTTCACAGTTGCTCATGTACCGGGCCTGAGTAAATCAGAATGCAGAGTAAGCCTGTTCAATAGTTGTGCATTCCATAAGTGATTTTAAAACCAGTGAAACCCTTTGGACTTAGTGTTTGTATTTTATTGGTTGATTTATTTTTCAAATTGTTTGTTTTACTATTTTTAACTTTGTGAGTCAGGGAAGCCCTCACTCATAGTGATTCAGACCTCTCCTAAAGCTCTGAAGTTATTCATGTAACAGCTATTACATGTTGTAAGTTTCTCCTATTAAAACTTGAAAGACTAACAGACTCTGCCACTTTTCATCTAAATTCAGTGTTGGGCTAAATTCAGTGTTGGACTTTTTACAAGTCCTTTGAAATGTGTCCTCCTCTAGTCACTGGTTGTGCTGGAATTTACTTTCTTGTGAAGACAGGATTTGAGCAAAATGACACAAGAACAGTTTGCCACTACTCTGCACACCTGGTTAAGTATCGAGTTCCCTAAATGGTGTGTGTTTTATTTTGATCTCTGCTCACACTTTGCTCATCCAGTTAGAACCACAGAGCTCCAGGCCATAGCGTTCCAGGCCTAAACAAGAAAATTTCCATTCCGTTTTGGGAGTTCATTCGTCTCTCATAATTACTTTTCCCACAAATGTGTGCTTCAGGAGAGGCCCTGTCCAAATGTGGAGAGGCCCATTTTCATTCACTCACTTTCAGACTTTCTAAGATTTTCAGTTACTAGAGGTTTGCCCAGACTTGCCATTGTCAAGGCACAGTGCACTTCACTTGAAGTTGTGCAGTATTACTTCAAGTGTCTCCATGGAAATTCCACCAAAGGAAAACTCTTGCTGTAGTCATCTCCAAGTATTGCTGCCTAAGAAAATATAACTATCAAAGGATGTGGTTTCAAGCAGAATGAAGAAAGGAGGGATTATCTTTATTTCAGTGCAGGTTGACCTTTCAAAGAAACAGTAATTCCTATCAAATAGGAGGTAAAATCTTTGGTAAAGAGACATGGACATGACACGCTCAATGTTATGTCACTTTTTTTAAAACGCCAAGGGAATTTGTGAAATTCTTGGCTCCTGAATTGTCCCTTTTTTCAACTTTCTCTTAAGTAAGAGACTCCAGCTTTTTCATACCATGGTACAGTTCCTTCCATGTAAAAAAACAAAGCAAAAAACAAAATAAATTAAAGCAAAACCCATGAAATAACATTTGAGAGCACACAATTGCTCAGCAGGCCCATGTAAACACTATTCAAGAAGCTAGAGGTACAGAAGCCTCAGCCTTCAGCCCATGGCCTGAAGTTTTGTCTCTATCATGGCCCCTCAGTTCCCTGGCATGTCCACATTAACTCATGAATCTTTACTCATTTCCTTTTCAAATGCACAGGGTCCAATGTATTTGAACCCTGTTCACCTGGGCAGTAATCATCCAAGGACACACCAGAGGAAGGGCAGCCACCCCCTTGCCTCGGGCCTTGGAGCTTATCACAATAGCAATGAACACCTGAACAAGGGGAGCCAAAACAAAGAGATGCATATTCCTAATGCCTGAAGCTCAGAAGCTACCTATAGACCAGTAGTGGGATTTCACAAATTATGTAAGAATCTCTGTGCACATGCTTGGCATGGTCGCTCAAGCCTATAATCCCAGCCATCTGGGGGCTGAGGTGGATGGATCCTTGGGAGTTCTAGTCCATCTTGGGCTACGAATTTATCTCAAGGCCTCTTTCAACAACTACACAAGATGCTGTTTCCAAAAAGAAGACAACAAAAAACTAGACACACTTGGTCCAGGTCCCTGGGTTCACTACATGAGTTGTGGAGTCTAAATATTCCATGCCATGAGAAAATACCTGGGATTTTTAGGGAAACGGGCATTTGCATCCCGTTTCTAAGGCTTTCCCTTTCACCAAGTTACATTTGAATTCTGGGAAGACCTGCTGGTGATAAGCTACCTAGTATTCTGTTGGTTTAGGTATTGAGCTAGTACCTCATGTTTAGTGTTCAGGGTTATGCTGGAATAGCTGCAGACCTCCTTGAAATAGCGATTGCAGACATGTGAACCCCGAGGAAGCTGGATAGTTGAAGCAGGCACTCCAAATATTCACGCACTGCAAGGATTCACTTTCATTTTTGGACTCATCTTCTGGTTGCTGGCTTTTAGTGCTAACTGATACTACCATGGTGGCAGTAATCCAGCAGAGATTGCATGTATGGTTTGCAGGTTTGCTTCCCAAGCCACCAGAAACTCGGCAGAACCGAAATCATTGTGGCATTTTCTTTCCTGCCCCGAAACATTTGGCTTTCTAAGTTTGAAAATTGAATAGAATGGGGTAGTCAAGTTTGGACCCCATGTACCACAAACAGAGCTAAAGACAGAGCCAATTACTTCCCTCCACTTGTCATATATGTCAAATTTGCTTAATCACCACAACTTCAAAGAAAATTCGGGGGCAACTTAGAGAGGTAAATCCAATACTGCATGATTGGAATGGCTGTGGTTTTATGAGGTGGAGAGCTACAGAGTTGGGCTGAAACTGTTCACAGAAATCCACAGGCTTGTGGTTGCCAGGCAACCACACTGGGCTGAGATTGGCTGAACATCACTGTGAGGTGGATTTTAGGCTCTAGGCGTGAAAATTTAAAACACCGGGGTAGTCAAGTTTGGAACCCATAGACCTCAGACATACCGAAAGGTTTTCCAATTACTTCCCTCCACTTCTCAAAATATGTCAAATTTTCTTGATCACTACAACTGTAAAAAACCTTCTGAGGCAACATAGAGAGGCTAATCAAACACTGCATGATTGGAATGGCTGTGGTTGTATGAGGTGGAAAGCTGCAGAGTTGGGCTGAAACAGTTCACAGAAATCCACAAGCTTGTGGTGGCCTGGCAACCACACTGGGCTGTGATTAGCTGAGCACCATTGTGAGCTGGACTTTAGGCTCTAGGATACAAGTGTGCAGTAGGAGACCTGAGTGACAATGCTGGGCGTTGCCATGGAGACCTCAGTGGCACAGAGGACCTTGTAGGGCAAGATTTAAATAGGATGAATATTCTTGGCCTGGTATGCCACAATATTCTCTCTGAAGGCTTCACTGCTCAGAATTTGTGGATGGAAATGCTTGCCAATCTACAAATGGATGTACTTTCAATGGGATATGAAATATGCCAGGGCCTGGCAGATGATCTCTGCCATGTCCTATCCTTGAGCATACCCTTTTCCCTTGTCATGTCTGTCATTTGGCTGAGTGCTGTTCCCTAAGCTATTCAGTCAAGACGTGCTGGCATCATTCACCTGCAGTATAAGAGCTTTCGGTGAAATTTCTCAGCAGAAATCCTCTGCAAGCACATAGCTTTGGATATGAGAGACAGTGGTGGAAGTTGAATTTCAAGGGCAGATATTTGAAAACAATGAAACAAGCCCCGAATAAGATCTTTGCATGTTTCCCAGATGAAAATGTTTGGAACTATTGGGGAAGATGGAGATCAAGACTGAGAAGAGTGCACACCCATTTCAAGGTACAAAAACCAGGGAAAAACATGGGAAAGCAAGAGAGCTGCTTAATCTGATGTAAAAATCTTTGATGATGAAAGGAAAAGTATATTCTCATGATGATTTAATCATGCTGTAGAAGTGAAGTCCTCATATTGGTTGTCCTATGTGTGGCCTTCTGCATTGGGCAGTGGATGCAGGACAGGAGATCTTCAAATAAATCTGGTGGAACACAAAATACTGAAAAAAATTCAGCCTAAATCCTGTGTATTCCTTCCCTTTGAGAACATATATGGATAATGTAGGAAGTTTCAAAAGAGAAAATGTCTATTGGCTCATGGTTTCACCAATGAAATGGTCACTTCACATAACATTTTGAATTTTGCTTTCACACTTGCTCATGTACCGGGCCTGAGTAAAGCAGAATGCAGAGTAAGCCTGTTCAATAGTTGTGCATTCCACAAGTGGTTTTAAAACCAGTGAAACCCTTTGGACTTAGTGTTTGTATTTTATTGGTTGATTTATTTTTAAAATTGTTTGTTTTACTATTTTTAACTTTGTGAGTCAGGGAAGCCCTCACTCATAGTGATTCAGACCTCTCCAAAAGCTATGAAGGTATTCATGTAACAGCTATTACATGTTGTAAGTTTCTCCTATTAAAACTTGAAAGACTAACAGATTCTGCCACTTTTCATTTAAATTCAGTGTTGGGCTAAATTCAGTTTTGGACTTTTTACAAGTCCTTTGCAATGTGTCCTCCTATAGTCACTGGTCATGCTGGAATTTACTTTCTTGTGAAGACAGGATTTCAGCAAATTGACACAGGTACAGTTTGCCACTACTCTGCACACCTGGTTAAGTATCGAGTTCCCTAAATGGTGTGTGTTTTATTTTGATCTCTGCTCACACTTTGCTCATCCAGTTAGAACCACAGGGCTCCAGGCCCTAGCGTTCCCGGCCTAAACAAGAAAATTTCCATTCCGTTTTGGGAGTTCATTCGTCTCTCATAATTACTTTTTCCACAAATGTGTGCTTCAGGAGAGGCCCTGTCCAAATGTGGAGAGGCTCATTTTCATTCACTCACTTTCAGACTTTCTAAGATTTTCAGTTACTAGAGGTTTGCCCAGACTTGCCATTGTCAAGGGACAGTGCACTTCACTTGAAGTTGTGCAGTATTACTTCATGTGTCTCCATGGAAATTCCACCAAAGGGAAACTCTTGCTGTAGTCATGTCCAAGTGTTGCTGTGTAAGAAAATATAACTAACAAAGGATGTGGTTTCAAGCAGAATGAGGAAAGGAGGTATTATCTTTATTTCAGTGCAGTTTGACCTTTCAAAGAAACAGTAATTCCTATCAAATAGGAGGTAAAATCTTTGGTAAAGAGACATGGACATGACACGCTCAACTTTATGTCACTTTTTTTAAAACGCCAAGGGCATTTGAGAAATTCTTGGCTGCTGAATTGTCCCTTTTTTCAAATTTGTCTTAGGTAAGACACTCCAGCTACTTCAAACCATGGTACTGTTCCTTCCATGTAAAAAACCAAAGCAAAAAACAAAATAAATTAAAACAAAACCAATGAAATACCATTTGAGAGCACACAATTGCTCAGCAGGCCCATGTAAACACTATTCAAGGAGCTAGAGGTACAGAAGCCTCAGCCTTCAGCCCATGGCCTGAAGTTTTGTCTCTATCATGGCCCCTCAGTTCCCTGGCATGTCCACATTAACTCATGAAACTTTACTCATTTCCTTTTCAAATACACAGGGTCCAATATATTTGAACCCTGTTCACCTGGGCAGTAATGATCCAAGGACACACCAGAGGAAGGGCAGCCACCCCCTTGCCTCGGGTCTTGGAGCTTATCACAATAGAAATGGACACCTGAACAAGGGGAGCCAAAACAAAGAGAGGCATATTCCTAAAGCCTGAAGCACAGAAGCTACCTATAGACCAGTAGTGGGATTTCACAAATTATGTAAGAATCTCTGTGCACATGCTTGGCATGGTGGCTCATGCCTATAATCCCAGCCATCTGGGGGCTGAGGTGGATGGATCCTTGGGAGTTCCACTCCATCTTGGGCTACGAATTTATCTCAAGGCCTCTTTCAACAACTACATAAGATGCTGTTTCCAAAAAGAGGACAACAGAAAACTAGACACACTTGGTCCAGGTCCCTGGGTTCACTACATGAGTTGTGGAGTCTAAATATTCCATGCCATGAGAAAATAACTGGGATTTTTAGGGAAAGGGGCAATTGCATCCCGTTTCTAAGGGTTTCCATTTCACCATGTTACGATTGAATTCTGGGAAAACCTGCTGATGATAAGGTATCTAATATTATGTTGGTTTGGTATTGAGCTAGTATCTCATGTTTAGTGTTCAGGGTTATGCTGGAATGGCTGCAGAACTCCTTGAAATAGCGATTGCAGACATGTGAACCCCGAGGAAGCTGGATAGTTGAAGCAGGCACTCCAAATATTCATGCACTGCAAGGATTCACTTTCATTTTGGGACTCATCTTCTGGTTGCTGGCTTTTAGTGCTAACTGATACTACCATGGTGGCAGTAATCCAGCAGAGATTGCATGTATGGTTTGCAGGTTTGCTTCACAAGCCACCAGAAACTCGGCAGAACCGAAATCATTGTGGCATTTTCTTTCCTGCCCCGAAACCTTTGGCTTTCTAAGTTTGAAAATTGAATAGACTGGGATAGTCAAGTAAGGACCCCATGTACCACAAACAGAGCTAAAGACAGAGCCAATTACTTCCCTCCACTTGTCAAAATATGTCAAATTTGCTTGATCACCACAACTTCAAAGAAATTTTGGGGGCAACTTAGAGAGTTTAATCAAATACTGCATGATTGGAATGGCTGTGGTTGTATGAGGTGGAGAGCTGCAGAGTTGGGCTGAAACTGTTCACAGAAATCCACAGGCTTGTGGTTGCCAGGCAACCACACCGGGCTGAGATTGGCTGAACATCACTGTGAGGTGGATTTTAGGCACTAGGCGTGAAAATTTAAAATACTGGGGTAGTCAATTTGGATCCCATAGACCTCAGATATACCGAAAGGTTTTCCAATTACTTCCCTCCACTTCTCAAAATATGTCAAATTTTCTTGATCACCACAACTGTAAAAAACATTCTGAGGCAACATAGAGAGGCTAATCAAACACTGCATGATTGGAATGGCTTTGGTTGTATGAGGTGGAAAGCTGCAGAGTTGGGCTGAAACAGTTCACAGAAATCCACAAGCTTGTGGTGGCCTGGCAACCACACTGGGCTGTGATTAGCTGAGCACCATTGTGAGCTGGAGTTTAGGATCTAGGATACAAGTGTGCAGTAGGAGACCTGAGTCACAATGCTGGGCGTTGCCATGGAGACCTCAGTGGCACAGAGGACCTTGTAGGGCAAGATTTAAATAGGATGAATATTCTTGGCCTGGTATGCCACAATATTCTCTCTGAAGGCTTCACTGCTCAGAATTTGTGGATGGAAATGCTTGCCAATCTACAAATGGATGTACTTTCAATGGGATATGAAATATGCCAGGGCCTGGCAGATGATCTCTGCCATGTCCTATCCTTGAGCATACCCTTTTCCCTTGTCATGTCTGTCATTTGGCTGAGTGCTGTTCTCTAAGCTATTCAGTCAAGACTTGCTGGCATCATTCACCTGCAGTATAAGAGCTTTTGGTGAAATTTCTCAGCAGAAATCCTCTGCAAGCACATAGCTTTGGATATGAGAGACAGTGGTGGAAGTTGAATTTCAAGGGCAGATATTTGACAACAATGAAACAAGCCCCGAATAAGATCTTTGCATGTTTCCCAGATGAAAATGTTTGGAACTATTGGGGAAGATGGAGATCAAGACTGAGAAGAGTGCACACCCATTTCAAGGTACAAAAACCAGGGAAAAACATGGGAAAGCAAGAGAGCTGCTTAATCTGATGTAAAAATCTTTGATGATGAAAGGAAAAGTATATTCTCATGATGATTTAATCAGGCTGTAGAAGTGAAGTCCTCATATTGGTTGTCCTATGTGTGGCCTTCTGCATTGGGCAGTGGATGCAGGACAGGAGATCTAGAAATAAATCTGGTGGAACACAAAATACTGAAAAAAAAATCAGCCTAAATCCTGTGTATTCCTTCCCTTTGAGAACATATATGGATAATGTAGGAAGTTTCAAAAGAGAAAATGTCTATTGGGTCATGGTTTCACCAATGAAATGGTCACTTCACATAACATTATGAATTTTGCTTTCACACTTGCTCATGTACCGGGCCTGAGTAAAGCAGAATGCAGAGTAAGCCTGTTCAATAGCTGTGCATTCCATAAGTGGTTTTAAAACCAGTGAAACCCTTTGGACTTAGTGTTTGTATTTTATTGGTTGATTTATTTTTAAAATTGTTTGTTTTACTATTTTTAACTTTGTGAGTCAGGGAAGCCCTCACTCATAGTGATTCAGACCTCTCCAAAAGCTCTGAAGGTTTTCATGTAACAGCTATTACATGTTGTAAGTTTCTCCTATTAAAACTTGAAAGAATAACAGACTCTGCCACTTTTCATCTAAATTCAGTGTTGGGCTAAATTCAGTGTTGGACTTTTTACAAATCCTTTGCAATGTGTCCTCCTCTAGTCACCGGTCGTGCTGGAATTTACTTTCTTGTGAAGACAGGATTTGAGGAAATTGACACAAGTACAGTTTGCCACTACTCTGCACACCTGGTTAAGTATCGAGTTCCCTAAATGGTGTGTGTTTTATTTTGATCTCTGCTCACACTTTGCTCATCCAGTTAGAACCACAGGGCTCCAGGCCCTAGCGTTCCCGGCCTAAACAAGAAAATTTCCATTCCGTTTTGGGAGTTCATTCGTCTCTCATAATTACTTTTTCCACAAATGTGTGCTTCAGGAGAGGCCCTGTCCAAATGTGGAGAGGCTCATTTTCATTCACTCACTTTCAGACTTTCTAAGATTTTCAGTTACTAGAGGTTTGCCCAGACTTGCCATTGTCAAGGGACAGTGCACTTCACTTGAAGTTGTGCAGTATTACTTCATGTGTCTCCATGGAAATTCCACCAAAGGGAAACTCTTGCTGTAGTCATGTCCAAGTGTTGCTGTGTAAGAAAATATAACTAACAAAGGATGTGGTTTCAAGCAGAATGAGGAAAGGAGGTATTATCTTTATTTCAGTGCAGTTTGACCTTTCAAAGAAACAGTAATTCCTATCAAATAGGAGGTAAAATCTTTGGTAAAGAGACATGGACATGACACGCTCAACTTTATGTCACTTTTTTTAAAACGCCAAGGGCATTTGAGAAATTCTTGGCTGCTGAATTGTCCCTTTTTTCAAATTTGTCTTAGGTAAGACACTCCAGCTACTTCAAACCATGGTACTGTTCCTTCCATGTAAAAAACCAAAGCAAAAAACAAAATAAATTAAAACAAAACCAATGAAATACCATTTGAGAGCACACAATTGCTCAGCAGGCCCATGTAAACACTATTCAAGGAGCTAGAGGTACAGAAGCCTCAGCCTTCAGCCCATGGCCTGAAGTTTTGTCTCTATCATGGCCCCTCAGTTCCCTGGCATGTCCACATTAACTCATGAAACTTTACTCATTTCCTTTTCAAATACACAGGGTCCAATATATTTGAACCCTGTTCACCTGGGCAGTAATGATCCAAGGACACACCAGAGGAAGGGCAGCCACCCCCTTGCCTCGGGTCTTGGAGCTTATCACAATAGAAATGGACACCTGAACAAGGGGAGCCAAAACAAAGAGAGGCATATTCCTAAAGCCTGAAGCACAGAAGCTACCTATAGACCAGTAGTGGGATTTCACAAATTATGTAAGAATCTCTGTGCACATGCTTGGCATGGTGGCTCATGCCTATAATCCCAGCCATCTGGGGGCTGAGGTGGATGGATCCTTGGGAGTTCCACTCCATCTTGGGCTACGAATTTATCTCAAGGCCTCTTTCAACAACTACATAAGATGCTGTTTCCAAAAAGAGGACAACAGAAAACTAGACACACTTGGTCCAGGTCCCTGGGTTCACTACATGAGTTGTGGAGTCTAAATATTCCATGCCATGAGAAAATAACTGGGATTTTTAGGGAAAGGGGCAATTGCATCCCGTTTCTAAGGGTTTCCATTTCACCATGTTACGATTGAATTCTGGGAAAACCTGCTGATGATAAGGTATCTAATATTATGTTGGTTTGGTATTGAGCTAGTATCTCATGTTTAGTGTTCAGGGTTATGCTGGAATGGCTGCAGAACTCCTTGAAATAGCGATTGCAGACATGTGAACCCCGAGGAAGCTGGATAGTTGAAGCAGGCACTCCAAATATTCATGCACTGCAAGGATTCACTTTCATTTTGGGACTCATCTTCTGGTTGCTGGCTTTTAGTGCTAACTGATACTACCATGGTGGCAGTAATCCAGCAGAGATTGCATGTATGGTTTGCAGGTTTGCTTCACAAGCCACCAGAAACTCGGCAGAACCGAAATCATTGTGGCATTTTCTTTCCTGCCCCGAAACCTTTGGCTTTCTAAGTTTGAAAATTGAATAGACTGGGATAGTCAAGTAAGGACCCCATGTACCACAAACAGAGCTAAAGACAGAGCCAATTACTTCCCTCCACTTGTCAAAATATGTCAAATTTGCTTGATCACCACAACTTCAAAGAAATTTTGGGGGCAACTTAGAGAGTTTAATCAAATACTGCATGATTGGAATGGCTGTGGTTGTATGAGGTGGAGAGCTGCAGAGTTGGGCTGAAACTGTTCACAGAAATCCACAGGCTTGTGGTTGCCAGGCAACCACACCGGGCTGAGATTGGCTGAACATCACTGTGAGGTGGATTTTAGGCACTAGGCGTGAAAATTTAAAATACTGGGGTAGTCAATTTGGATCCCATAGACCTCAGATATACCGAAAGGTTTTCCAATTACTTCCCTCCACTTCTCAAAATATGTCAAATTTTCTTGATCACTACAACTGTAAAAAACATTCTGAGGCAACATAGAGAGGCTAATCAAACACTGCATGATTGGAATGGCTTTGGTTGTATGAGGTGGAAAGCTGCAGAGTTGGGCTGAAACAGTTCACAGAAATCCACAAGCTTGTGGTGGCCTGGCAACCACACTGGGCTGTGATTAGCTGAGCACCATTGTGAGCTGGAGTTTAGGATCTAGGATACAAGTGTGCAGTAGGAGACCTGAGTCACAATGCTGGGCGTTGCCATGGAGACCTCAGTGGCACAGAGGACCTTGTAGGGCAAGATTTAAATAGGATGAATATTCTTGGCCTGGTATGCCACAATATTCTCTCTGAAGGCTTCACTGCTCAGAATTTGTGGATGGAAATGCTTGCCAATCTACAAATGGATGTACTTTCAATGGGATATGAAATATGCCAGGGCCTGGCAGATGATCTCTGCCATGTCCTATCCTTGAGCATACCCTTTTCCCTTGTCATGTCTGTCATTTGGCTGAGTGCTGTTCTCTAAGCTATTCAGTCAAGACTTGCTGGCATCATTCACCTGCAGTATAAGAGCTTTTGGTGAAATTTCTCAGCAGAAATCCTCTGCAAGCACATAGCTTTGGATATGAGAGACAGTGGTGGAAGTTGAATTTCAAGGGCAGATATTTGACAACAATGAAACAAGCCCCGAATAAGATCTTTGCATGTTTCCCAGATGAAAATGTTTGGAACTATTGGGGAAGATGGAGATCAAGACTGAGAAGAGTACACACCCATTTCAAGGTACAAAAACCAGGGAAAAACATGGGAAAGCAAGAGAGCTGCTTAATCTGATGTAAAAATATTTGATGATGAAAGGAAAAGTATATTCTCATGATGATTTAATCAGGCTGTAGAAGTGAAGTCCTCATATTGGTTGTCCTATGTGTGGCCTTCTGCATTGGGCAGTGGATGCAGGACAGGAGATCTTCAAATAAATCTGGTGGAACACAAAATACTGAAAAAAAAATCAGCCTAAATCCTGTGTATTCCTTCCCTTTGAGAACATATATGGATAATGTACGAAGTTTCAAAAGAGAAAATGTCTATTGGGTCATGGTTTCACCAATGAAATGGTCACTTCACATAACATTTTGAATTTTGCTTTCACACTTGCTCATGTACCAGGCCTGAGTAAAGCAGAATGCAGAGTAAGCCTGTTCAATAGATGTGAATTCCATAAGTGGTTTTAAAACCAGTGAAACCCTTTGGACTTAGTGTTTGTATTTTATTGGTTGATTTATTTTTCAAATTGTTTGTTTTACTATTTTTAACTTTGTGAGTCAGGGAAGCCCTCACTCATAGTGATTCAGACCTCTCCAAAAGCTCTGAAGGTATTCATGTAACAGCTATTACATGTTGTAAGTTTCTCTTATTAAAACTTGAAAGACTAACAGACTCTGCCAATTTTCATCTAAATTCAGTGTTGGGCTGAATTCAGTGTTGTACTTTTTACAAGTCCTTTGAAATGTGTCCTCCTCTAGTCACTGGTCGTGCTGGAATTTACTTTCTTGTGAAGACAGGATTTGAGCAAATTGACACAAGTACAGTTTGCCACTACTCTGCACACCTGGTTAAGTATCGAGTTCCCTAAATGGTGTGTGTTTTATTTTGATCTCTGCTCACACTTTGCTCATCCAGTTAGAACCACAGGGCTCCAGGCCCTAGCGTTCCAGGCCTAAACAAGAAAATTTCCATTCCGTTTTTGGCGTTCATTAGTCTCTCATAATTACTTTTTCCACAAATGTGTGCTTCAGGAGAGGCCCTGTCCAAATGTGGAGAGGCCCATTTTCATTCACTCACTTTCAGACTTTCTAAGATTTTCAGTTACTAGAGGTTTGGCCAGACTTGCCATTGTCAAGGGACAGTGCACTTCACTTGAAGTTGTGCAGTATTACTTCATGTGTCTCCATGGAATTTCCACCAAAGGGAAACTCTTGCTGTAGTCATCTCCAAGTGTTGCTGCATAAGAAAATATAACTACCAAAGGATGTGGTTTCAAGCAGAATGAGGAAAGGAGGGATTATCTTTATTTCAGTGCAGTTTGACCTTTCAAAGAAACAGTAATTTCTATCAAATAGGAGGTAAAATCTTTGGTAAAGAGACATTGACATGACATGCTCAACTTTATGTCACTTTTTTGAAAACGCCAAGGGCATTTGAGAAATTCTTGGCTGCTGAATTGTCCCTTTTTTAAATTTCTCTTAGGTAAGACACTCCAGCTTCTTCAAACCACGGTACTGTTCCTTTCATGTAAAAAACCAAAGCAAAAAACAAAATAAATTAAAACAAAACACATGAAATACCATTTGAGAGCACACAATTGCTCAACATGCCCATGTAAACACTATTCAAGAAGCTAGAGGTACAGAAGCCTCAGCCTACAGCCCATGGCCTGAAGTTTTTTCTCTATCATGGCTCCTCAGTTCCCTGGCATGTCCACATTAACTCATGAATCTTTACTCATTTATTTTTCAAATACAAAGGGTACAATATATTTGAACCCTGTTCACCTGGGCAGTAATGATCCAAGGACACACCAGAGGAAGGGCAGCCACCCCCTTGCCTCGGGCCTTGGAGCTTATCACAATAGAAATGGACACCTGAACAAGGGGAGCCAAAACAAAGAGAGGCATATTCCCAATGCCTGAAGCACAGAAGCTACCTATAGACCAGTAGTGGGATTTCACAAATTATGTAAGAATCTCTGTGCACATGCTTGGCATGGTGGCTCATGCCTATAATCCCAGCCATCTGGGGGCTGAGGTGGATGGATCCTTGGGAGTTCCACTCCATCTTGGGCTACGAATTTATCTCAAGGCCTCTTTCAACAACTACACAAGATGCTGTTTCCAAAAAGAGGGCAACAGAAAACTAGACACACTTGGTCCAGGTCCCTGGGTTCACTACATGAGTTGTGGAGTCTAAATATTCCATGCCATGAGAAAATACCTGGGATTTTTAGGGAAAGGGGCATTTGCATCCCGTTTCTAAGGCTTTCCCTTTCACCAAGTTACATTTGAATTCTGGGAAAACCTGCTGATGATAAGCTATCTAATATTATGTTGGTTTGGTTTTGAGCTAGTATCTCATGTTTAGTGTTCAGGGTTATGCTGGAATGGCTGCAGAAATCCTTGAAATAGCGATTGCAGACATGTGAACCCCGAGGAAGCTGGATAGTTGAAGCAGGCACTCCAAATATTCACACACTGCCAGGATTCACTTTCATTTTGGGACTCATCTTCTGGTTGCTGGCTTTTAGTGCTAACTGATACTACCATGGTGGCAGTAATCCAGCAGAGATTGCATGTATGGTTTGCAGGTTTGCTTCCCAAGCCACCAGAAACTCGGCAGAACCGAAATCATTGTGGCAATTTTCTTTAATGCCCCGAAACATTTGGCTTTCTAAGTTTGAAAATTGAATAGACTGGGATAGTCAAGTTTGGACTCCATGTACCACAAACAGAGCTAAAGACAGAGCCAATTACTTCCCTCCACTTGTCAAAATATGTCAAATTTGCTTGATCACCACAACTTCAAAGAAATTTTGGGGGCAACTTAGAGAGGTGAATCAAATACTGCATGATTGAAAAGGCTGTGTTTGTATGAGGTGGAGAGCTGCAGAGTTGGGCTGAAACTGTTCACAGAAATCCACAGGCTTGTGGTTGCCAGGCAACCACACCGGGCTGAGATTGGCTGAACATCACTGTGAGGTGGATTTTAGGCACTAGGCGTGAAAATTTAAAAGACCGGGTTAGTCAAGTTTGGAACCCATAGACCTTAGACATACCGAAAGGTTTTCCAACTACTTCCCTCCACTTCTCAAAATATGTCAAATTTTCTTGATCACTACAACTGTAAAAAACATTCTGAGGCAACATAGAGAGGCTAATCAAACACTGCATGATTGGAATGGCTTTGGTTGTATGAGGTGGAAAGCTGCAGAGTTGGGCTGAAACAGTTCACAGAAATCCACAAGCTTGTGGTGGCCTGGCAACCACACTGGGCTGTGATTAGCTGAGCACCATTGTGAGCTGGAGTTTAGGCTCTAGGATACAAGTGTGCAGTAGGAGACCTGAGTCACAATGCTGGGCGTTGCCATGGAGACCTCAGTGGCACAGAGGACCTTGTAGGGCAAGATTTAAATAGGATGAATATTCTTGGCCTGGTATGCCACAATATTCTCTCTGAAGGCTTCACTGCTCAGAATTTGTGGATGGAAATGCTTGCCAATCTACACTTGGATGTACTTTCAATGGGATATGAAATATGCCAGGGCCTGGCAGATGATCTCTGCCATGTCCTATCCTTGAGCATACCCTTTTCCCTTGTCATGTCTGTCATTTGGCTGAGTCCTGTTCCCTAAGCTATTCAGTCAAGACTTGCTGGCATCATTCACCTGCAGTATAAGAGCTTTCGGTGAAATTTCTCAGCAGAAATCTTCTGCAAGCACATAGCTTTGGATATGAGAGACAGTGGTGGAAGTTGAATTTCAAGGGCAGATATTTGACAACAATGAAACAAGCCCCAAATAAGATCTTTACATGTTTCCCAGATGAGTATGTTTGGAACTATTGGGGAAGACGGAGATCAAGACTGAGAAGAGTGCACACCCATTTCAAGGTACAAAAACCAGGGAAAAACATGGGAAAGCAAGAGAGCTGCTTAATCTGATGTAAAAATCTTTGATGATGAAAGGAAAAGTATATTCTCATGATGATTTAATCAGGCTGTAGAAGTGAAGTTCTCATGTTCTTTGTACTATGTGTGGCCTTCTGCATTGGGCAGTGGATGCAGGACAGGAGATCTTCAAATAAATCTGGTGGAACACAAAATACTGAAAAAAATTCAGCCTAAATCCTGTGTATTCCTTCCCTTTGAGAACATATATGGATAATGTACGAAGTTTCAAAAGAGAAAATGTCTATTGGGTCATGGTTTCACCAATGAAATGATCACTTCACATAACATTTTGAATTTTGCTTTCACACTTGCTCATGTACCGGGCCTGAGTAAAGCAGAATGCAGAGTAAGCCTGTTCAATAGTTGTACATTCCATAAGGGGTTTTAAAACCAGTGAAACCCTCTGGACTTAGTGTTTGTATTTTATTAGTTGATTTATTTTTCAAATTGTTTGTTTTACTATTTTTAATTTTGTGAATCAGGGAAGCCCTCACTCATAGTGATTCAGACCTCTCCAAAAGCTCTGAAGGTATTCATGTAACAGCTATTACATGTTGTAAGTTTCTCCTATTAAGACTTGAAAGACTAACAGACTCTGCCACTTTTCATCTAAATTCAGTGTTGGGCTAAATTCAGTGTTGGACTTTTTTGAAGTCCTTTGATATGAGTCCTCCTCTAGTCACTGGTCATGCTGGAATTTACTTTCTTGTGAAGACAGGATTTGAGCAAATTGACACAAGTACAGTTTGCCACTACTCTGCACACCTGGTTAAGTATCGAGTTCCCTAAATGGTGTGTGTTTTATTTTGATCTCTGCTCACACTTTGCTCATCCAGTTAGAACCACAGGGCTCCAGGCCATAGCGTTCCAGGCCTAAACAAGTAAATTTACATTCCGTTTTGGGAGTTCATTCGTCTCTCATAATTACATTTTCCACAAATGTGTGCTTAAGGAGAGGCCCTGTCCAAATGTGGAGAGGCCCATTTTCATTCACTCACTTTCAGACTTCTAAGATTTTCAGTTACTAGAGGTTAGGCCAGACTTGCCATTGTCAAGGGACAGTGCACTTCACTTGACGTTGTGCAGTATTACTTCATGTGTCTCCATGGAAATTCCACCAATGGGAAACTCTTGCTGTAGTCATCTCCAAGTGTTGCTGCGTAAGAAAATATAACTATCAAAGGATGTGGTTTCAAGCAGAATGAAGAAAGAAGGGATTATCTTTACTTCAGTGCAGGTTGACCTTTCAAAGAAACAGTAATTCCTATCAAATAGGAGGTAAAATCTTTGGTAAAGAGACATGGACATGACACGCTCAATGTTATGTCACTTTTTTTAAAACGCCAAGGGAATTTGAGAAATTCTTGGCTGCTGAATTGTCCCTTTTTTCAAATTTCTCTTAGGTAAGACACTCCAGCTACTTCAAACCATGGTACTGTTCCTTCCATGTAAAAAACCAAAGCAAAAAACAAAATAAATTAAAGCAAAACCCATGAAATAACATTTGAGACCACACAATTGCTCAGCAGGCCCATGTAAACACTATTCAAGAAGCTAGAGGTACAGAAGCCTCAGCCTTCAGCCCATGGCCTGAAGTTTTGTCTCTATCATGGCCCCTCAGTTCCCTGGCATGTCCACATTAATTCATCTTTACTCAATCTTTACTCATTTCCTTTTCAAATGCACACGGTCCAATGTATTTGAACCCCGTTCACCTGGGCAGTAATCATCCAAGAACACACCAGAGGAAGGGCAGCCACCCCCTTGCCTCGGGCCTTGGAGCTTATCACAATAGAAATGAACACCTGAACAGGGGGAGCCAAAACAAAGAGAGACATATTCCCAATGCCTGAAGCACAGAAGCTACCTATAGACCAGTAGTGGGATTTCACAAATTATGTAAGAATCTCTGTGCACATGCTTGGCATGGTCGCTCATGCCTATAATCCCAGCAATCTGGGGGTTGAGGTGGATGGATCCTTGGGAGTTCCACTCCATCTTGTGCTACGAATTTATCTCAAGGCCTCTTTCAACAACTACACAAGATGCTGTTTCCAAAAAGAAGACAACAGAAAACTAGACACACTTGGTCCAGGTCCCTGGGTTCACTACATGAGTTGTGGAGTCGAAATATTCCATGCCATGAGAAAATACCTGGAATTTTTAGGGAAAGGGGCATTTGCATCCCGTTTCTAAGGCTTTCCCTTTCACCAAGTTACATTTGAATTCTGGGAAGACCTGCTGGTGATAAGCTACCTAGTATTCTGTTGGTTTAGGTATTGAGCTAGTACCTCATGTTTAGTGTTCAGGGTTTTGCTGGAATAGCTGCAGACCTCCTTGAAATAGCGATTGCAGACATGTGAACCCCGAGGAAGCTGGATAGTTGAAGCAGGCACTCCAAATATTCACGCACTGCAAGGATTCACTTTCATTTTGGGACTCATCTTCTGGTTGCTGGCTTTTAGTGCTAACTCATACTAACATGGTGGCAGTAATCCAGCAGAGATTGCATGTATGGTTTGCAGGTTTGCTTCCCAAGCCACCAGAAACTCGGCAGAACCGAAATCATTGTGGCATTTTCTTTCCTGCCCCGAAACATTTGGCTTTCTAAGTTTGAAAATTGAACAGAATGGGGTAGTCAAGTTTGGACCCCATGTACCACAAACAGAGCTAAAGACAGAGCCAATTACTTCCCTCCACTTGTCATATATGTCAAATTTGCTTGATCACCACAACTTCAAAGAAATTTCGGGGGCAACTTAGAGAGGTGAATCAAATACTGCATGATTGGAATGGCTGTGGTTGTATGAGGTGGAGAGCTGCAGAGTTGGGCTGAAACTGTTCACAGAAATCCACAGGCTTGTGGTTGCCAGGCAACCACACCGGGCTGAGATTGGCTGAACATCACTGTGAGGTGGATTATAAGTTCTAGGCGTGAAAATTTAAAAGACCAGGGTAGTCAACTTTGGAACCCATAGACCTCAGACATACCGAAAGGTTTTCCAATTACTTCCCTCCACTTCTCAAAATATGTCAAATTTTCTTGATCACTACAACTGTAAAAAACCTTCTGAGGCAACATAGAGAGGCTAATCAAACACTGCATGATTGGAATGGCTTTGGTTGTATGAGGTGGAAAGCTGTAGAGTTGGGCTGAAACAGTTCACAGAAATCCACAAGCTTGTGGTGGCCTGGCAACCACTACTGGGCTGTGATTAGCTGAGCACCATTGTGAGCTGGAGTTTAGGCTCTAGGATACAAGTGTGCAGTAGGAGACCTGAGTCACAATGCTGGGCGTTGCCATGGAGACCTCAGTGGCACAGTGGAACTTGTAGGGCAAGATTTAAATAGGATGAATATTCTTGGCCTGGTATGCCACAATATTCTCTCTGAAGGCTTCACTGCTCAGAATTTGTGGATGGAAATGCTTGCCAATCTACACATGGATGTACTTTCAATGGGATATGAAATATGCCAGGGCCTGGCAGATGATCTCTGCCATGTCCTACCCTTGAGCTTATGCTTTTCCCTTGTCATGTCTGTCATTTGGCTGAGTGCTGTTCCCTAAGCTATTCAGTCAAGACTTGCTGGCATCATTCACCTGCAGTATAAGAGCTTTCGGTGAAATTTCTCAGCAGAAATCCTCTGCAAGCACATAGCTTTGGATATGAGAGACAGTGGTGGAAGTTGAATTTCAAGGGCAGATATTTGACAACAATGAAACAAGCCCCAAATAAGATCTTTACATGTTTCCCAGATGAATATGTTTGGAACTATCGGGGAAGGTGGAGATCAAGACTGAGAAGAGTGCACACCCATTTCAAGGTACAAAAACCAGGGAAAAACATGGGAAAGCAAGAGAGCTGCTTAATCTGATGTAAAAATCTTTGATGATGAAAGGAAAAGTATATTCTCATAATGATTTAATCAGGCTGTAGAAGTGAAGTTCTCATGTTGGTTGTCCTATGTGTGGCCTTCTGCATTGGGCAGTGGATGCAGGACAGGAGATCTTCAAATAAATCTGGTGGAACACAAAATACTGAAAAAAATTCAGCCTAAATCCTGTGTATTCCTTCCCTTTGAGAACATATATGGATAATGTACGAAGTTTCAAAAGATAAAATTTCTATTGGGTCATGGTTTCACCAATGAAATTGTAACTTCACATAACATTTTGAATTTTGCTTTCACACTTGCTAATGTACCGGGCCTGAGTAAAGCAGAATGCATAGTAAGCCTGTTCCATAGTTGTGCATTCCATAAGTGATTTTAAAACCAGTGAAACCCTTTGGACTTAGTGTTTGTATTTTATTGGTTGATTTATTTTTCAAATTATTTGTTTTACTATTTTTAACTCTGTGAGTCAGGGAAGCCCTCACTCATAGTGATTCAGACCTCTCCTAAAGCTCTGAAGGTATTCATGTAACAGCTATTACATGTTGTAAGTTTCTCCTATTAAAACTTGAAAGACTAACAGACTCTGCCACTTTTCATCTAAATTCAGTGTTGGGCTAAATTCAGTGTTGGACTTTTTTCAAGTCCTTTGATATGAGTCCTCCTCTAGTCACTGGTCGTGCTGGAATTTACTTTCTTGTGAAGACAGGATTTGAGCAAATTGACACAAGTACAGTTTGCCACTACTCTGCACACCTGGTTAAGTATCGAGTTCCTAAATGGTGTGTGTTTTATTTTGATCTCTGCTCACACTATGCTCATCCAGTTAGAACCATAGGGCTCCAGGCCATAGCGTTCCAGGCCTAAACAAGAAAATTTCCATTCCGTTTTGGGAGTTCATTCGTCTCTCATAATTACTTTTTCCACAAATTTGTGCTTCAGGAGAGGCCCTGTCCAAATGTGGAGAAGCCCATTTTCATTCACTCACTTTCAGACTTTCTAAGATTTTCAGTTACTAGAGGTTAGGCCAGACTTGCCATTGTCAAGGGACAGTGCACTTCACTTGAAGTTGTGCAGTATTACTTCATGTGTCTCCATGGATATTCCACCAAAGGGAAACTCTTGCTGTAGTCATCTCCAAGTATTGCTGCCTAAGAAAATATAACTAACAAAGGATGTGGTTTCAAGCAGAATGAGGAAAGGAGGGATTATCTTTATTTCAGTTCAGTTTGACCTTTCAAAGAAACAGTAATTCCTATCAAATAGGAGGTAAAATCTTTGGAAAAGAGACATGGACATGACACGCTCAACTTTATGTCACTTTTTTTAAAACGCCAAGGGCATTTGAGAAATTCTTGGCTGCTGAATTGTCCCTTTTTTCAAATTTCTCTTAGGTAAGACACTCCAGCTTCTTCAAACCATGGTACTGTTCCTTCCATGTAAAAAACCAAAGCAAAAAACAAAATAAATTAAAACAAAACCCATGAAATAACATTTGAGAGCACACAATTGCTCAGCATGCCCATGTAAACACTATTCATGAATCTATAGGTACAGAAGCCTCAGCCTTCAGCCCATGGCCTGAAGTTTTGTCTCTATCATGGCCCCTCAGTTCCCTGGCATGTCCACATTAACTCATGAATCTTTACTCATTTCCTTTTCAAAAACACAGTGTCCAATATATTTGAACCCTGTTCTCCTGGGCAGTAATGATCCAAGGACACACCAGAGGAAGGGCAGCCACCCCCTTGCCTCGGGCCTTGGAGCTTATCACAATAGAAATGGACACCTGAACAAGGGGAGCCAAAACAAAGAGATGCATATTCCTAAAGCCTGAAGCACAGAAGCTACCTATAGACCAGTAGTGGGATTTCACAAATTATGTAAGAATCTCTGTGCACATGCTTGGCATGGTCGCTCATGCCTATAATCCCAGCCATCTGGGGGATGAGGTGGATGGATCCTTGGAAGTTCCACTCAATCTTGGGCTACGAATTTATCTTAAGGCCTCTTTCAACAATTACATAAGATGCTGTTTCCAAAAAGAGGACAACAGAAAACTAGACAGGCTTGGTCCAGGTCCCTGGGTTCACTACATGAGTTGTGGAGTCTAAATATTCCATGCCATGAGAAAATACCTGGGATTATTAGGGAAAGGGGTATTTGCATCCCGTTTCTAAGGCTTTCCCTTTCACCAAGTTACATTTGAATTCTGGGAAGACCTGCTGGTGATAAGCTATCTAGTATTCTGTTGGTTTAGATATTGAGCTAGTACCTCATGTTTAGTGTTCAGGGTTATGCTGGAATGGCTGCAGACCTCCTTGAAATAGCGATTGCAGACATGTGAACCCCGAGGAAGCTGGATAGTTGAAGCAGGCACTCCAGATATTCATGCACTGCAAGGATTCACTTTCATTTTGGGACTCATCTTCTGGTTGCTGGCTTTTAGTGCTAACTGATACTACCATGGTGGCAGTAATCCAGCAGAGATTGCATGTATGGTTTGCAGGTTTGCTTCCCAAGCCACCAGAAACTCGGCAGAACTGAAATCATTGTGGCATTTTCTTTCCTGCCCCGAAACATTTGGCTTTCTAAGTTTGAAAATTGAATAGACTGGGGTTGTCAAGTTTGGACACCATGTACCACAAACAGAGCTACAGACAGAGCCAATTACTTCCCTCCACTTGTCAAAATATGTCAAATTTGCTTGATCACCACAACTTCAAAGAAATTTCGGGGGCAACTTAGAGAGGTGATTCAAATACTGCATGATTGGAAAGGCTGTGGTTGTATGAGGTGGAGAGCTGCAGAGTTGGGCTGAAACTGTTCACAGAAATCCACAGGCTTGTGGTTGCCAGGCAACCACACTGGGCTGAGATTGGCTGAACATCACTGTGAGGTGGATTTTAGGCTCTAGGCGTGAAAATTTAAAAGACTGGGGTAGTCAAGTTTGGAACCCATAGACCTCAGACATACCGAAAGGTTTTCCAATTACTTCCCTCCACCTCTCAAAATAAGTCAACTTTTCTTGATCACTACAACTGTAAAAAGCATTCTGAGCCAACATAGAGAGGCTAATCAAACACTGCATGATTGGAATGGCTGTGGTTGTATGAGGTGGAAAGCTGCAGAGTTGGGCTGAAACAGTTCACAGAAATCCACAAGCTTGTGGTGGCCTGGCAACCACACTGGGCTGTGATTAGCTGAGCACCATTGTGAGCTGTACTTTAGGCTCTAGGATACAAGTGTGCAGTAGGAGACCTGAGTCACAATGCTGGGCATTGCCATGGAGACCTCAGTGGCACAGAGGACCTTGTAGGGCAAGATTTAAATAGGATGAATATTCTTGGCCTGGTATGCCACAATATTCTCTCTGAAGGCTGCACTGCTCAGAATTTGTGGATGGAAATGCTTGCCAATCTACACATGGATGTATTTTCAATGGGATATGAAATATGCCAGGGCCTGGCAGATGATCTCTGCCATGTCCTATCCTTGAGCATACCCTTTTCCCTTGTCATGTCTGTCATTTGGCTGAGTGCTGTTCCCTAAGCTATTCAGTCAAGACTTGCTGGCATCATTCACCTGCAGTATAAGAGCTTTCGGTGAAATTTCTCAGCAGAAATCCTCTGCAAGCCCATAGCTTTGGATATGAGAGACAGTGGTGGAAGTTGAATTTCAAGGGCAGATATTTGACAACAATGAAACAAGCCCCGAATAAGAATCTTTACATGTTTCCCAGATGAATATGTTTGGAACTATTGGGGAAGATGGAGATCAAGACTGAGAAGAGTGCACACCCATTTCAAGGTACAAAAACCAGGGAAAAACATGGGAAAGCAAGAGAGCTGCTTAATCTGATGTAAAAATCTTTGATGATGAAAGGAAAAGTACATTTTCATGATGATTTAATCAGGCTGTAGAAGTGAAGTTCTCATGTTGGTTGTCCTATGTGTGGCCTTCTGCATTGGGCAGTGGATGCAGGACAGGAGATCTTCAAATAAATCTGGTGGAACACAAAATACTGAAAAAAATTCAGCCTAAATCCTGTGTATTCCTTCCCTTTGAGAACATATATGGATAATGTATTAAGTTTCAAAAGAGAAAATTTCTATTGGGTCATGGTTTCACCAATGAAATTGTAACTTCACATAACATTTTGAATTTTGCTTTCACAGTTGCTCTTGTACCGGGCCTGAGTAAAGCAGAATGCAGTGTAAGCCTGTTCAATAGTTGTGCATTCCATAAGTGATTTTAAAACCAGTGAAACCCTTTGGACTTAGTGTTTGTATTTTATTGGTTGATTTATTTTTCAAATTATTTGTTTTACTATTTTTAACTCTGTGAGTCAGGGAAGCCCTCACTCATAGTGATTCAGACCTCTCCTAAAGCTCTGAAGGTATTCATGTAACAGCTATTACATGTTGTAAGTTTCTCCTATTAAAACTTGAAAGACTAACAGACTCTGCCACTTTTCATCTAAATTCAGTGTTGGGCTAAATTCAGTGTTGGACTTTTTTCAAGTCCTTTGATATGAGTCCTCCTCTAGTCACTGGTCGTGCTGGAATTTACTTTCTTGTGAAGACAGGATTTGAGCAAATTGACACAAGTACAGTTTGCCACTACTCTGCACACCTGGTTAAGTATCGAGTTCCTAAATGGTGTGTGTTTTATTTTGATCTCTGCTCACACTATGCTCATCCAGTTAGAACCATAGGGCTCCAGGCCATAGCGTTCCAGGCCTAAACAAGAAAATTTCCATTCCGTTTTGGGAGTTCATTCGTCTCTCATAATTACTTTTTCCACAAATTTGTGCTTCAGGAGAGGCCCTGTCCAAATGTGGAGAAGCCCATTTTCATTCACTCACTTTCAGACTTTCTAAGATTTTCAGTTACTAGAGGTTAGGCCAGACTTGCCATTGTCAAGGGACAGTGCACTTCACTTGAAGTTGTGCAGTATTACTTCATGTGTCTCCATGGATATTCCACCAAAGGGAAACTCTTGCTGTAGTCATCTCCAAGTATTGCTGCCTAAGAAAATATAACTAACAAAGGATGTGGTTTCAAGCAGAATGAGGAAAGGAGGGATTATCTTTATTTCAGTTCAGTTTGACCTTTCAAAGAAACAGTAATTCCTATCAAATAGGAGGTAAAATCTTTGGAAAAGAGACATGGACATGACACGCTCAACTTTATGTCACTTTTTTTAAAACGCCAAGGGCATTTGAGAAATTCTTGGCTGCTGAATTGTCCCTTTTTTCAAATTTCTCTTAGGTAAGACACTCCAGCTTCTTCAAACCATGGTACTGTTCCTTCCATGTAAAAAACCAAAGCAAAAAACAAAATAAATTAAAACAAAACCCATGAAATAACATTTGAGAGCACACAATTGCTCAGCATGCCCATGTAAACACTATTCATGAATCTATAGGTACAGAAGCCTCAGCCTTCAGCCCATGGCCTGAAGTTTTGTCTCTATCATGGCCCCTCAGTTCCCTGGCATGTCCACATTAACTCATGAATCTTTACTCATTTCCTTTTCAAAAACACAGGGTCCAATATATTTGAACCCTGTTCTCCTGGGCAGTAATGATACAAGGACACACCAGAGGAAGGGCAGCCACCCCCTTGCCTCGGGCCTTGGAGCTTATCACAATAGAAATGGACACCTGAACAAGGGGAGCCAAAACAAAGAGATGCATATTCCTAAAGCCTGAAGCACAGAAGCTACCTATAGACCAGTAGTGGGATTTCACAAATTATGTAAGAATCTCTGTGCACATGCTTGGCATGGTCGCTCATGCCTATAATCCCAGCCATCTGGGGGATGAGGTGGATGGATCCTTGGAAGTTCCACTCAATCTTTGGCTACGAATTTATCTTAAGGCCTCTTTCAACAATTACATAAGATGCTGTTTCCAAAAAGAGGACAACAGAAAACTAGACAGGCTTGGTCCAGGTCCCTGGGTTCACTACATGAGTTGTGGAGTCTAAATATTTCATGCCATGAGAAAATACCTGGGATTATTAGGGAAAGGGGTATTTGCATCCCGTTTCTAAGGGTTTCCCTTTCACCAAGTTACATTTGAATTCTGGAAGACCTGCTGGTGATAAGCTATCTAGTATTCTGTTGGTTTAGATATTGAGCTAGTACCTCATGTTTAGTGTTCAGGGTTATGCTGGAATGGCTGCAGACCTCCTTGAAATAGCGATTGCAGACATGTGAACCCCGAGGAAGCTGGATAGTTGAAGCAGGCACTCCAGATATTCATGCACTGCAAGGATTCACTTTCATTTTGGGACTCATCTTCTGGTTGCTGGCTTTTAGTGCTAACTGATACTACCATGGTGGCAGTAATCCAGCAGAGATTGCATGTATGGTTTGCAGGTTTGCTTCCCAAGCCACCAGAAACTCGGCAGAACTGAAATCATTGTGGCGTTTTCTTTCCTGCCCCGAAACATTTGGCTTTCTAAGTTTGAAAATTGAATAGACTGGGGTAGTCAAGTTTGGACACCATGTACCACAAACAGAGCTACAGACAGAGCCAATTACTTCCCTCCACTTGTCAAAATATGTCAAATTTGCTTGATCACCACAACTTCAAAGAAATTTCGGGGGCAACTTAGAGAGCTAAATCCAATACTGCATGATTGGAATGGCTGTGGTTGTATGAGGTGGAGAGCTACAGAGTTGGGCTGAAACTGTTCACAGAAATCCACAGGCTTGTGGTTGCCAGGCAACCACACTGGGCTGAGATTGGCTGAACATCACTGTGAGGTGGATTTTAGGCTCTAGGCGTGAAAATTTAAAAGACTGGGGTAGTCAAGTTTGGAACCCATAGACCTCAGACATACCGAAAGGTTTTCCAATTACTTCCCTCCACCTCTCAAAATAAGTCAACTTTTCTTGATCACTACAACTGTAAAAAGCATTCTGAGGCAACATAGAGAGGCTAATCAAACACTGCATGATTGGAATGGCTGTGGTTGTATGAGGTGGAAAGCTGCAGAGTTGGGCTGAAACAGTTCACAGAAATCCACAAGCTTGTGGTGGCCTGGCAACCACACTGGGCTCTGATTAGCTGAGCACCATTGTGAGCTGGACTTTAGGCTCTAGGATACAAGTGTGCAGTAGGAGAACTGAGTCACAATGCTGGGCGTTGCCATGGAGGCCTCAGTGGCACAGTGGACCTTGTAGGGCAAGATTTAAATAGGATGAATATTCTTGGCCTGGTATGCCACAATATGCTCTCTGAAGGCTTCACTGCTCAGAATTTGTGGATGGAAATGCTTGCCAATCTACACATGGATGTACTTTCAATGGGATATGAAATATGCCAGGGCCTGGCAGATGATCTCTGCCATGTGCTATCCTTGAGCATACCCTTTTCCCTTGTGATGTCTGTCATTTGGCTGAGTGCTGTTCCCTAAGCAATTCAGTCAAGACTTGCTGGCATCATTCACCTGCAGTATAAGAGCTTTCAGTGAAATTTCTTAGAGGAAATCCTCTGCAAGTACATAGCTTTGGATATGAGAGACAGTGGTGGAAGTTGAATTTCAAGGGCAGATATTTGAAAACAATGAAACAAGCCCCGAATAAGATCTTTACATATTTCCCAGATGAATATGTTTGGAACTATTGGGGAAGATGGAGATCAAGACTGAGAAGAGTACACACCCATTTCAAGGTACAAAAACCAGGGAAATACATGGGAAAGCAAGAGAGCTGCTTAATCTGATGTAAAAATCTTTGATGATGAAAGGAAAAGTATATTCTCATGATGATTTAATCAGGCTGTAGAAGTGAAGTTCTCATGTTGGTTGTCCTATGTGTGGCCTTCTGCATTGGGCAGTGGATGCAGGACAGGAGATCTTCAAATAAATCTGGTGGAACACAAAATACTGAAAAAAATTCAGCCTAAATCCTGTGTATTCCTTCCCTTTGAGAACATATATGGATAATGTACGAAGTTTCAAAAGAGAAAATGTCTATTGGGTCATGGTTTCACCAATGAAATGGTCACTTCACATAACATTTTGAATTTTGCTTTCACACTTGCTCATGTACCGGGCCTGAGTAAAGCAGAATGCAGAGTAAGCCTGTTCAATAGTTGTGCATTCCATAAGTGATTTTAAAACCAGTGAAACCCTTTGGACTTAGTGTTTGTATTTTATTGGTTGATTTATTTTTCAAATTATTTGTTTTACTATTTTTAATTTTGTGAGTCAGGGAATCCCTCACTCATAGTGATTCAGACCTCTCCAAAAGCTCTGAAGGTACACATGTAACAGCTATTACATGTTGTAAGTTTCTCCTATTAAGACTTGAAAGACTAACAGACTCTGCCACTTTTCATCTAAATTCAGTTTTGGGCTAAATTCAGTGTTGGACTTTTTTCAAATCCTTTGATATGAGTCCTCCTCTAGTCACTGGTCGATGGAATTTACTTTCTTGTGAAGACAGGATTTGAGCAAATTGACACAAGTACAGTTTGCCACTACTCTGCACACCTGGTTAAGTATCGAGTTCCAAAATGGTGTGTGTTTTATTTTGATCTCTGCTCACCCTATGCTCATCCAGTTAGAACCACAGGGCTCCAGGCCATCGCGTTCCAGGCTTAAACAAGAAAATTTCCATTCCGTTTTGGGAGTTCATTCGTCTCTCATAATTACATTTTCCACAAATGTGTGCTTCAGGAGAGGCCCTGTCCAAATGTGGAGAGGCCCATTTTCATTCACTTACTTTCAGACTTTCTAAGATTTTCAGTTACTAGAGGTTTGCCCAGACTTGCCATTGTCAAGGGACAGTGCACTTCACTTGAAGTTGTGCAGTATTACTTCATGTGTCTCCATGGAAATTCCACCAATGGGAATCTCTTGCTGTAGTCATCTCCAAGTGTTGCTGCGTAAGAAAATATAACTAACAAAGGATGTGGTTTCAAGCAGAATGAGGAAAGGAGGGATTATCTTTATTTCAGTGCAATTTGACCTTTCAAAGAAACAGTAATTCCTATCAAATAGGAGGTAAAATCTTTGGTAAAGAGACATGGACATGACACGCTGAACGTTATGTCACATTTTTAAAACGACAAGGGCATTTGAGAAATTCTTGGCTGCTGAATTGTCCCTTTTTTTCAAATTTCTCTTAGGTAAGACACTCCAGCTTCTTCAAACCATGGTACTGTTCCTTCCATGTAAAAAACCAAAGCAAAAAACAAAATAAATTAAAACAAAACCCATGAAATAACATTTGAGAGCACACAATTGCTCAGCAGGCCCATGTAAACACTATTCAAGAAGCTAGAGGTACAGAATCCTCAGCCTTCAGCCCATGGCCTGAAGTTTTGTCTCTATCATGGCCCCTCAGTTCCCTGGCATGTCCACATTAACTCATGAATCTTTACTCATTTCCTTTTCAAATGCACAGGGTCCAATGTATTTGAACCCTGTTCACCTGGGCAGTAATCATCCAAGAACACACCAGAGGAAGGGCAGCCACCCCCTTGCCTCGGGCCTTGGAGCTTATCACAATAGCAATAAACACCTGAACAAGGGGAGCCAAAACAAAGAGATGCATATTCCTAATGCCTGAAGCACAGAAGCTACCTATAGACCAGTAGTGGGATTTCACAAATTATGTAAGAATCTCTGTGCACATGCTTGGCATGGTCGCTCAAGCCTATAATCCCAGCCATCTGGGGGCTGAGGTCGATGTATCCTTGGGAGTTCCACTCCATCTTGGGCTACGAATTTATCTCAAGGCCTCTTTCAACAACTACACAAGATGCTGTTTCCAAAAAGAAGACAACAGAAAACTAGACACACTTGGTCCAGGTCCCTGGGTTCACTACATGAGTTGTGGAGTCTAAATATTCAATGCCATGAGAAAATACCTGGGATTTTTAGGGAAACGGGCATTTGCATCCCGTTTCTAAGGCTTTCCCTTTCACCAAGTTACATTTGAATTCTGGGAAGACCTGCTGGTGATAAGCTACCTAGTATTCTGTTGGTTTAGGTATTGAGCTAGTACCTCATGTTTAGTGTTCAGCGTTATGCTGGAATAGCTGCAGACCTCCTTGAAATAGCGATTGCAGACATGTGAACCCCGAGGAAGCTGGATAGTTGAAGCAGGCACTCCAAATATTCACGCACTGCAAGGATTCACTTTCATTTTGGGACTCATCTTCTGGTTGCTGGCTTTTAGTGCTAACTGATACTACCATGGTGGCAGTAATCCAGCAGAGATTGCATGTATGGTTTGCAGGTTTGCTTCCCAAGCCACCAGAAACTCGGCAGAACGGAAATCATTGTGGCATTTTCTTTCCTGCCCCGAAACATTTGGCTTTCTAAGATTGAAAATTGAATAGAATGGGGTAGTCAAGTTTGGACCCCATGTACCACAAACAGAGCTAAAGACAGAGCCAATTACTTCCCTCCACTTGTCATATATGTCAAATTTGCTTAATCACCACAAATTCAAAGAAATTTCGGGGGCAACTTAGAGAGCTAAATCCAATACTGCATGATTGGAATGGCTGTGGTTGTATGAGGTGGAGAGCTACAGAGTTGGGCTGAAACTGTTCACAGAAATCCACAGGCTTGTGGTTGCCAGGCAACCACACTGGGCTGAGATTGGCTGAACATCACTGTGAGGTGGATTTTAGGCTCTAGGCGTGAAAATTTAAAACACCGGGGTAGTCAAGTTTGGAACCTATAGACCTCAGACATACCGAAAGGTTTTCCAATTACTTCCCTCCACTTCTCAAAATATGTCAAATTTTCTTGATCACTACAACTGTAAAAAACCTTCTGAGGCAGCATAGAGAGGCTAATCAAACACTGCATGATTGGAATGGCTGTGGTTGTATGAGGTGGAAAGCTGCAGAGTTGGGCTGAAACAGTTCACAGAAATCCACAAGCTTGTGGTGGCCTGGCAACCACACTGGGCTGTGGTTAGCTGAGCCCCATTGTGAGCTGGACTTTAGGCTCTAGGATACAAGTGTGCAGTAGGAGACCTGAGTCACAATACTGGGCGTTGCCATGGAGACCTCAGTGGCACAGAGGACCTTGTAGGGCAAGATTTAAATAGGATGAATATTCTTGGCCTGGTATGCCACAATATTCTCTCTGAAGGCTTCACTGCTCAGAATTTGTGAATGGAAATGCTTGCCAATCTACACATGGATGTACTTTCAATGGGATATGAAATATGCCAGGGCCTGGCAGATGATCTCTGCATGTCCTACCCTTGAGCATACCCTATTCCCTTGTCATGTCTGTCATTTGGCTGAGTGCTGTTCCCTAAGCTATTCAGTCAAGACTTGCTGGCATCATTCACCTGCAGTATAAGAGCTTTCGGTGAAATTTCTCAGCAGAAATCTTCTGCAAGCACATAGCTTTGGATATGAGAGACAGTGGTGGAAGTTGAATTTCAAGGGCAGATATTTGACAACAATGAAACAAGCCCCAAATAAGATCTTTACATGTTTCCCAGATGAGTATGTTTGGAACTATTGGGGAAGACGGAGATCAAGACTGAGAAGAGTGCACACCCATTTCAAGGTACAAAAACCAGGGAAAAACATGGGAAAGCAAGAGAGCTGCTTAATCTGATGTAAAAATCTTTGATGATGAAAGGAAAAGTATATTCTCATGATGATTTAATCAGGCTGTAGAAGTGAAGTTCTCATGTTCTTTGTACTATGTGTGGCCTTCTGCATTGGGCAGTGGATGCAGGACAGGAGATCTTCAAATAAATCTGGTGGAACACAAAATACTGAAAAAAATTCAGCCTAAATCCTGTGTATTCCTTCCCTTTGAGAACATATATGGATAATGTACGAAGTTTCAAAAGAGAAAATGTCTATTGGGTCATGGTTTCACCAATGAAATGATCACTTCACATAACATTTTGAATTTTGCTTTCACACTTGCTCATGTACCGGGCCTGAGTAAAGCAGAATGCAGAGTAAGCCTGTTCAATAGTTGTACATTCCATAAGGGGTTTTAAAACCAGTGAAACCCTCTGGACTTAGTGTTTGTATTTTATTAGTTGATTTATTTTTCAAATTGTTTGTTTTACTATTTTTAATTTTGTGAATCAGGGAAGCCCTCACTCATAGTGATTCAGACCTCTCCAAAAGCTCTGAAGGTATTCATGTAACAGCTATTACATGTTGTAAGTTTCTCCTATTAAGACTTGAAAGACTAACAGACTCTGCCACTTTTCATCTAAATTCAGTGTTGGGCTAAATTCAGTGTTGGACTTTTTTGAAGTCCTTTGATATGAGTCCTCCTCTAGTCACTGGTCATGCTGGAATTTACTTTCTTGTGAAGACAGGATTTGAGCAAATTGACACAAGTACAGTTTGCCACTACTCTGCACACCTGGTTAAGTATCGAGTTCCTAAATGGTGTGTGTTTTATTTTGATCTCTGCTCACACTTTGCTCATCCAGTTAGAACCACAGGGCTCCAGGCCATAGCGTTCCAGGCCTAAACAAGTAAATTTACATTCCGTTTTGGGAGTTCATTCGTCTCTCATAATTACATTTTCCACAAATGTGTGCTTAAGGAGAGGCCCTGTCCAAATGTGGAGAGGCCCATTTTCATTCACTCACTTTCAGACTTCTAAGATTTTCAGTTACTAGAGGTTAGGCCAGACTTGCCATTGTCAAGGGACAGTGCACTTCACTTGACGTTGTGCAGTATTACTTCATGTGTCTCCATGGAAATTCCACCAATGGGAAACTCTTGCTGTAGTCATCTCCAAGTGTTGCTGCGTAAGAAAATATAACTATCAAAGGATGTGGTTTCAAGCAGAATGAAGAAAGAAGGGATTATCTTTACTTCAGTGCAGGTTGACCTTTCAAAGAAACAGTAATTCCTATCAAATAGGAGGTAAAATCTTTGGTAAAGAGACATGGACATGACACGCTCAATGTTATGTCACTTTTTTTAAAACGCCAAGGGAATTTGAGAAATTCTTGGCTGCTGAATTGTCCCTTTTTTCAAATTTCTCTTAGGTAAGACACTCCAGCTACTTCAAACCATGGTACTGTTCCTTCCATGTAAAAAACCAAAGCAAAAAACAAAATAAATTAAAGCAAAACCCATGAAATAACATTTGAGACCACACAATTGCTCAGCAGGCCCATGTAAACACTATTCAAGAAGCTAGAGGTACAGAAGCCTCAGCCTTCAGCCCATGGCCTGAAGTTTTGTCTCTATCATGGCCCCTCAGTTCCCTGGCATGTCCACATTAATTCATCTTTACTCAATCTTTACTCATTTCCTTTTCAAATGCACACGGTCCAATGTATTTGAACCCCGTTCACCTGGGCAGTAATCATCCAAGAACACACCAGAGGAAGGGCAGCCACCCCCTTGCCTCGGGCCTTGGAGCTTATCACAATAGAAATGAACACCTGAACAGGGGGAGCCAAAACAAAGAGAGACATATTCCCAATGCCTGAAGCACAGAAGCTACCTATAGACCAGTAGTGGGATTTCACAAATTATGTAAGAATCTCTGTGCACATGCTTGGCATGGTCGCTCATGCCTATAATCCCAGCAATCTGGGGGTTGAGGTGGATGGATCCTTGGGAGTTCCACTCCATCTTGTGCTACGAATTTATCTCAAGGCCTCTTTCAACAACTACACAAGATGCTGTTTCCAAAAAGAAGACAACAGAAAACTAGACACACTTGGTCCAGGTCCCTGGGTTCACTACATGAGTTGTGGAGTCGAAATATTCCATGCCATGAGAAAATACCTGGAATTTTTAGGGAAAGGGGCATTTGCATCCCGTTTCTAAGGCTTTCCCTTTCACCAAGTTACATTTGAATTCTGGGAAGACCTGCTGGTGATAAGCTACCTAGTATTCTGTTGGTTTAGGTATTGAGCTAGTACCTCATGTTTAGTGTTCAGGGTTTTGCTGGAATAGCTGCAGACCTCCTTGAAATAGCGATTGCAGACATGTGAACCCCGAGGAAGCTGGATAGTTGAAGCAGGCACTCCAAATATTCACGCACTGCAAGGATTCACTTTCATTTTGGGACTCATCTTCTGGTTGCTGGCTTTTAGTGCTAACTCATACTAACATGGTGGCAGTAATCCAGCAGAGATTGCATGTATGGTTTGCAGGTTTGCTTCCCAAGCCACCAGAAACTCGGCAGAACCGAAATCATTGTGGCATTTTCTTTCCTGCCCCGAAACATTTGGCTTTCTAAGTTTGAAAATTGAACAGAATGGGGTAGTCAAGTTTGGACCCCATGTACCACAAACAGAGCTAAAGACAGAGCCAATTACTTCCCTCCACTTGTCATATATGTCAAATTTGCTTGATCACCACAACTTCAAAGAAATTTTGGGGGCAACTTAGAGAGGTGAATCAAATACTGCATGATTGGAATGGCTGTGGTTGTATGAGGTGGAGAGCTGCAGAGTTGGGCTGAAACTGTTCACAGAAATCCACAGGCTTGTGGTTGCCAGGCAACCACACCGGGCTGAGATTGGCTGAACATCACTGTGAGGTGGATTATAAGTTCTAGGCGTGAAAATTTAAAAGACCAGGGTAGTCAACTTTGGAACCCATAGACCTCAGACATACCGAAAGGTTTTCCAATTACTTCCCTCCACTTCTCAAAATATGTCAAATTTTCTTGATCACTACAACTGTAAAAAACCTTCTGAGGCAACATAGAGAGGCTAATCAAACACTGCATGATTGGAATGGCTTTGGTTGTATGAGGTGGAAAGCTGTAGAGTTGGGCTGAAACAGTTCACAGAAATCCACAAGCTTGTGGTGGCCTGGCAACCACTACTGGGCTGTGATTAGCTGAGCACCATTGTGAGCTGGAGTTTAGGCTCTAGGATACAAGTGTGCAGTAGGAGACCTGAGTCACAATGCTGGGCGTTGCCATGGAGACCTCAGTGGCACAGTGGAACTTGTAGGGCAAGATTTAAATAGGATGAATATTCTTGGCCTGGTATGCCACAATATTCTCTCTGAAGGCTTCACTGCTCAGAATTTGTGGATGGAAATGCTTGCCAATCTACACATGGATGTACTTTCAATGGGATATGAAATATGCCAGGGCCTGGCAGATGATCTCTGCCATGTCCTACCCTTGAGCTTATGCTTTTCCCTTGTCATGTCTGTCATTTGGCTGAGTGCTGTTCCCTAAGCTATTCAGTCAAGACTTGCTGGCATCATTCACCTGCAGTATAAGAGCTTTCGGTGAAATTTCTCAGCAGAAATCCTCTGCAAGCACATAGCTTTGGATATGAGAGACAGTGGTGGAAGTTGAATTTCAAGGGCAGATATTTGACAACAATGAAACAAGCCCCAAATAAGATCTTTACATGTTTCCCAGATGAATATGTTTGGAACTATCGGGGAAGGTGGAGATCAAGACTGAGAAGAGTGCACACCCATTTCAAGGTACAAAAACCAGGGAAAAACATGGGAAAGCAAGAGAGCTGCTTAATCTGATGTAAAAATCTTTGATGATGAAAGGAAAAGTATATTCTCATAATGATTTAATCAGGCTGTAGAAGTGAAGTTCTCATGTTGGTTGTCCTATGTGTGGCCTTCTGCATTGGGCAGTGGATGCAGGACAGGAGATCTTCAAATAAATCTGGTGGAACACAAAATACTGAAAAAAATTCAGCCTAAATCCTGTGTATTCCTTCCCTTTGAGAACATATATGGATAATGTACGAAGTTTCAAAAGATAAAATTTCTATTGGGTCATGGTTTCACCAATGAAATTGTAACTTCACATAACATTTTGAATTTTGCTTTCACACTTGCTAATGTACCGGGCCTGAGTAAAGCAGAATGCATAGTAAGCCTGTTCAATAGTTGTGCATTCCATAAGTGATTTTAAAACCAGTGAAACCCTTTGGACTTAGTGTTTGTATTTTATTGGTTGATTTATTTTTCAAATTATTTGTTTTACTATTTTTAACTCTGTGAGTCAGGGAAGCCCTCACTCATAGTGATTCAGACCTCTCCTAAAGCTCTGAAGGTATTCATGTAACAGCTATTACATGTTGTAAGTTTCTCCTATTAAAACTTGAAAGACTAACAGACTCTGCCACTTTTCATCTAAATTCAGTGTTGGGCTAAATTCAGTGTTGGACTTTTTTCAAGTCCTTTGATATGAGTCCTCCTCTAGTCACTGGTCGTGCTGGAATTTACTTTCTTGTGAAGACAGGATTTGAGCAAATTGACACAAGTACAGTTTGCCACTACTCTGCACACCTGGTTAAGTATCGAGTTCCTAAATGGTGTGTGTTTTATTTTGATCTCTGCTCACACTATGCTCATCCAGTTAGAACCATAGGGCTCCAGGCCATAGCGTTCCAGGCCTAAACAAGAAAATTTCCATTCCGTTTTGGGAGTTCATTCGTCTCTCATAATTACTTTTTCCACAAATTTGTGCTTCAGGAGAGGCCCTGTCCAAATGTGGAGAAGCCCATTTTCATTCACTCACTTTCAGACTTTCTAAGATTTTCAGTTACTAGAGGTTAGGCCAGACTTGCCATTGTCAAGGGACAGTGCACTTCACTTGAAGTTGTGCAGTATTACTTCATGTGTCTCCATGGATATTCCACCAAAGGGAAACTCTTGCTGTAGTCATCTCCAAGTATTGCTGCCTAAGAAAATATAACTAACAAAGGATGTGGTTTCAAGCAGAATGAGGAAAGGAGGGATTATCTTTATTTCAGTTCAGTTTGACCTTTCAAAGAAACAGTAATTCCTATCAAATAGGAGGTAAAATCTTTGGAAAAGAGACATGGACATGACACGCTCAACTTTATGTCACTTTTTTTAAAACGCCAAGGGCATTTGAGAAATTCTTGGCTGCTGAATTGTCCCTTTTTTCAAATTTCTCTTAGGTAAGACACTCCAGCTTCTTCAAACCATGGTACTGTTCCTTCCATGTAAAAAACCAAAGCAAAAAACAAAATAAATTAAAACAAAACCCATGAAATAACATTTGAGAGCACACAATTGCTCAGCATGCCCATGTAAACACTATTCATGAATCTATAGGTACAGAAGCCTCAGCCTTCAGCCCATGGCCTGAAGTTTTGTCTCTATCATGGCCCCTCAGTTCCCTGGCATGTCCACATTAACTCATGAATCTTTACTCATTTCCTTTTCAAAAACACAGTGTCCAATATATTTGAACCCTGTTCTCCTGGGCAGTAATGATCCAAGGACACACCAGAGGAAGGGCAGCCACCCCCTTGCCTCGGGCCTTGGAGCTTATCACAATAGAAATGGACACCTGAACAAGGGGAGCCAAAACAAAGAGATGCATATTCCTAAAGCCTGAAGCACAGAAGCTACCTATAGACCAGTAGTGGGATTTCACAAATTATGTAAGAATCTCTGTGCACATGCTTGGCATGGTCGCTCATGCCTATAATCCCAGCCATCTGGGGGATGAGGTGGATGGATCCTTGGAAGTTCCACTCAATCTTGGGCTACGAATTTATCTTAAGGCCTCTTTCAACAATTACATAAGATGCTGTTTCCAAAAAGAGGACAACAGAAAACTAGACAGGCTTGGTCCAGGTCCCTGGGTTCACTACATGAGTTGTGGAGTCTAAATATTCCATGCCATGAGAAAATACCTGGGATTATTAGGGAAAGGGGTATTTGCATCCCGTTTCTAAGGCTTTCCCTTTCACCAAGTTACATTTGAATTCTGGGAAGACCTGCTGGTGATAAGCTATCTAGTATTCTGTTGGTTTAGATATTGAGCTAGTACCTCATGTTTAGTGTTCAGGGTTATGCTGGAATGGCTGCAGACCTCCTTGAAATAGCGATTGCAGACATGTGAACCCCGAGGAAGCTGGATAGTTGAAGCAGGCACTCCAGATATTCATGCACTGCAAGGATTCACTTTCATTTTGGGACTCATCTTCTGGTTGCTGGCTTTTAGTGCTAACTGATACTACCATGGTGGCAGTAATCCAGCAGAGATTGCATGTATGGTTTGCAGGTTTGCTTCCCAAGCCACCAGAAACTCGGCAGAACTGAAATCATTGTGGCATTTTCTTTCCTGCCCCGAAACATTTGGCTTTCTAAGTTTGAAAATTGAATAGACTGGGGTTGTCAAGTTTGGACACCATGTACCACAAACAGAGCTACAGACAGAGCCAATTACTTCCCTCCACTTGTCAAAATATGTCAAATTTGCTTGATCACCACAACTTCAAAGAAATTTCGGGGGCAACTTAGAGAGGTGATTCAAATACTGCATGATTGGAAAGGCTGTGGTTGTATGAGGTGGAGAGCTGCAGAGTTGGGCTGAAACTGTTCACAGAAATCCACAGGCTTGTGGTTGCCAGGCAACCACACTGGGCTGAGATTGGCTGAACATCACTGTGAGGTGGATTTTAGGCTCTAGGCGTGAAAATTTAAAAGACTGGGGTAGTCAAGTTTGGAACCCATAGACCTCAGACATACCGAAAGGTTTTCCAATTACTTCCCTCCACCTCTCAAAATAAGTCAACTTTTCTTGATCACTACAACTGTAAAAAGCATTCTGAGCCAACATAGAGAGGCTAATCAAACACTGCATGATTGGAATGGCTGTGGTTGTATGAGGTGGAAAGCTGCAGAGTTGGGCTGAAACAGTTCACAGAAATCCACAAGCTTGTGGTGGCCTGGCAACCACACTGGGCTGTGATTACCTGAGCACCATTGTGAGCTGTACTTTAGGCTCTAGGATACAAGTGTGCAGTAGGAGACCTGAGTCACAATGCTGGGCATTGCCATGGAGACCTCAGTGGCACAGAGGACCTTGTAGGGCAAGATTTAAATAGGATGAATATTCTTGGCCTGGTATGCCACAATATTCTCTCTGAAGGCTGCACTGCTCAGAATTTGTGGATGGAAATGCTTGCCAATCTACACATGGATGTATTTTCAATGGGATATGAAATATGCCAGGGCCTGGCAGATGATCTCTGCCATGTCCTATCCTTGAGCATACCCTTTTCCCTTGTCATGTCTGTCATTTGGCTGAGTGCTGTTCCCTAAGCTATTCAGTCAAGACTTGCTGGCATCATTCACCTGCAGTATAAGAGCTTTCGGTGAAATTTCTCAGCAGAAATCCTCTGCAAGCCCATAGCTTTGGATATGAGAGACAGTGGTGGAAGTTGAATTTCAAGGGCAGATATTTGACAACAATGAAACAAGCCCCGAATAAGAATCTTTACATGTTTCCCAGATGAATATGTTTGGAACTATTGGGGAAGATGGAGATCAAGACTGAGAAGAGTGCACACCCATTTCAAGGTACAAAAACCAGGGAAAAACATGGGAAAGCAAGAGAGCTGCTTAATCTGATGTAAAAATCTTTGATGATGAAAGGAAAAGTACATTTTCATGATGATTTAATCAGGCTGTAGAAGTGAAGTTCTCATGTTGGTTGTCCTATGTGTGGCCTTCTGCATTGGGCAGTGGATGCAGGACAGGAGATCTTCAAATAAATCTGGTGGAACACAAAATACTGAAAAAAATTCAGCCTAAATCCTGTGTATTCCTTCCCTTTGAGAACATATATGGATAATGTATTAAGTTTCAAAAGAGAAAATTTCTATTGGGTCATGGTTTCACCAATGAAATTGTAACTTCACATAACATTTTGAATTTTGCTTTCACAGTTGCTCTTGTACCGGGCCTGAGTAAAGCAGAATGCAGTGTAAGCCTGTTCAATAGTTGTGCATTCCATAAGTGATTTTAAAACCAGTGAAACCCTTTGGACTTAGTGTTTGTATTTTATTGGTTGATTTATTTTTCAAATTATTTGTTTTACTATTTTTAACTCTGTGAGTCAGGGAAGCCCTCACTCATAGTGATTCAGACCTCTCCTAAAGCTCTGAAGGTATTCATGTAACAGCTATTACATGTTGTAAGTTTCTCCTATTAAAACTTGAAAGACTAACAGACTCTGCCACTTTTCATCTAAATTCAGTGTTGGGCTAAATTCAGTGTTGGACTTTTTTCAAGTCCTTTGATATGAGTCCTCCTCTAGTCACTGGTCGTGCTGGAATTTACTTTCTTGTGAAGACAGGATTTGAGCAAATTGACACAAGTACAGTTTGCCACTACTCTGCACACCTGGTTAAGTATCGAGTTCCTAAATGGTGTGTGTTTTATTTTGATCTCTGCTCACACTATGCTCATCCAGTTAGAACCATAGGGCTCCAGGCCATAGCGTTCCAGGCCTAAACAAGAAAATTTCCATTCCGTTTTGGGAGTTCATTCGTCTCTCATAATTACTTTTTCCACAAATTTGTGCTTCAGGAGAGGCCCTGTCCAAATGTGGAGAAGCCCATTTTCATTCACTCACTTTCAGACTTTCTAAGATTTTCAGTTACTAGAGGTTAGGCCAGACTTGCCATTGTCAAGGGACAGTGCACTTCACTTGAAGTTGTGCAGTATTACTTCATGTGTCTCCATGGATATTCCACCAAAGGGAAACTCTTGCTGTAGTCATCTCCAAGTATTGCTGCCTAAGAAAATATAACTAACAAAGGATGTGGTTTCAAGCAGAATGAGGAAAGGAGGGATTATCTTTATTTCAGTTCAGTTTGACCTTTCAAAGAAACAGTAATTCCTATCAAATAGGAGGTAAAATCTTTGGAAAAGAGACATGGACATGACACGCTCAACTTTATGTCACTTTTTTTAAAACGCCAAGGGCATTTGAGAAATTCTTGGCTGCTGAATTGTCCCTTTTTTCAAATTTCTCTTAGGTAAGACACTCCAGCTTCTTCAAACCATGGTACTGTTCCTTCCATGTAAAAAACCAAAGCAAAAAACAAAATAAATTAAAACAAAACCCATGAAATAACATTTGAGAGCACACAATTGCTCAGCATGCCCATGTAAACACTATTCATGAATCTATAGGTACAGAAGCCTCAGCCTTCAGCCCATGGCCTGAAGTTTTGTCTCTATCATGGCCCCTCAGTTCCCTGGCATGTCCACATTAACTCATGAATCTTTACTCATTTCCTTTTCAAAAACACAGGGTCCAATATATTTGAACCCTGTTCTCCTGGGCAGTAATGATCCAAGGACACACCAGAGTAAGGGCAGCCACCCCCTTGCCTCGGGCCTTGGAGCTTATCACAATAGAAATGGACACCTGAACAAGGGGAGCCAAAACAAAGAGATGCATATTCCTAAAGCCTGAAGCACAGAAGCTACCTATAGACCAGTAGTGGGATTTCACAAATTATGTAAGAATCTCTGTGCACATGCTTGGCATGGTCGCTCATGCCTATAATCCCAGCCATCTGGGGGATGAGGTGGATGGATCCTTGGAAGTTCCACTCAATCTTTGGCTACGAATTTATCTTAAGGCCTCTTTCAACAATTACATAAGATGCTGTTTCCAAAAAGAGGACAACAGAAAACTAGACAGGCTTGGTCCAGGTCCCTGGGTTCACTACATGAGTTGTGGAGTCTAAATATTTCATGCCATGAGAAAATACCTGGGATTATTAGGGAAAGGGGTATTTGCATCCCGTTTCTAAGGGTTTCCCTTTCACCAAGTTACATTTGAATTCTGGAAGACCTGCTGGTGATAAGCTATCTAGTATTCTGTTGGTTTAGATATTGAGCTAGTACCTCATGTTTAGTGTTCAGGGTTATGCTGGAATGGCTGCAGACCTCCTTGAAATAGCGATTGCAGACATGTGAACCCCGAGGAAGCTGGATAGTTGAAGCAGGCACTCCAGATATTCATGCACTGCAAGGATTCACTTTCATTTTGGGACTCATCTTCTGGTTGCTGGCTTTTAGTGCTAACTGATACTACCATGGTGGCAGTAATCCAGCAGAGATTGCATGTATGGTTTGCAGGTTTGCTTCCCAAGCCACCAGAAACTCGGCAGAACTGAAATCATTGTGGCATTTTCTTTCCTGCCCCGAAACATTTGGCTTTCTAAGTTTGAAAATTGAATAGACTGGGGTAGTCAAGTTTGGACACCATGTACCACAAACAGAGCTACAGACAGAGCCAATTACTTCCCTCCACTTGTCAAAATATGTCAAATTTGCTTGATCACCACAACTTCAAAGAAATTTCGGGGGCAACTTAGAGAGGTGAATCAAATACTGCATGATTGGAAAGGCTGTGGTTGTATGAGGTGGAGAGCTGCAGAGTTGGGCTGAAACTGTTCACAGAAATCCACAGGCTTGTGGTTGCCAGGCAACCACACTGGGCTGAGATTGGCTGAACATCACTGTGAGGTGGATTTTAGGCTCTAGGCGTGAAAATTTAAAAGACTGGGGTAGTCAAGTTTGGAACCCATAGACCTCAGACATACCGAAAGGTTTTCCAATTACTTCCCTCCACCTCTCAAAATAAGTCAACTTTTCTTGATCACTACAACTGTAAAAAGCATTCTGAGGCAACATAGAGAGGCTAATCAAACACTGCATGATTGGAATGGCTGTGGTTGTATGAGGTGGAAAGCTGCAGAGTTGGGCTGAAACAGTTCACAGAAATCCACAAGCTTGTGGTGGCCTGGCAACCACACTGGGCTCTGATTAGCTGAGCACCATTGTGAGCTGGACTTTAGGCTCTAGGATACAAGTGTGCAGTAGGAGAACTGAGTCACAATGCTGGGCGTTGCCATGGAGGCCTCAGTGGCACAGTGGACCTTGTAGGGCAAGATTTAAATAGGATGAATATTCTTGGCCTGGTATGCCACAATATGCTCTCTGAAGGCTTCACTGCTCAGAATTTGTGGATGGAAATGCTTGCCAATCTACACATGGATGTACTTTCAATGGGATATGAAATATGCCAGGGCCTGGCAGATGATCTCTGCCATGTGCTATCCTTGAGCATACCCTTTTCCCTTGTGATGTCTGTCATTTGGCTGAGTGCTGTTCCCTAAGCAATTCAGTCAAGACTTGCTGGCATCATTCACCTGCAGTATAAGAGCTTTCAGTGAAATTTCTTAGAGGAAATCCTCTGCAAGTACATAGCTTTGGATATGAGAGACAGTGGTGGAAGTTGAATTTCAAGGGCAGATATTTGAAAACAATGAAACAAGCCCCGAATAAGATCTTTACATATTTCCCAGATGAATATGTTTGGAACTATTGGGGAAGATGGAGATCAAGACTGAGAAGAGTACACACCCATTTCAAGGTACAAAAACCAGGGAAATACATGGGAAAGCAAGAGAGCTGCTTAATCTGATGTAAAAATCTTTGATGATGAAAGGAAAAGTATATTCTCATGATGATTTAATCAGGCTGTAGAAGTGAAGTTCTCATGTTGGTTGTCCTATGTGTGGCCTTCTGCATTGGGCAGTGGATGCAGGACAGGAGATCTTCAAATAAATCTGGTGGAACACAAAATACTGAAAAAAATTCAGCCTAAATCCTGTGTATTCCTTCCCTTTGAGAACATATATGGATAATGTACGAAGTTTCAAAAGAGAAAATGTCTATTGGGTCATGGTTTCACCAATGAAATGGTCACTTCACATAACATTTTGAATTTTGCTTTCACACTTGCTCATGTACCGGGCCTGAGTAAAGCAGAATGCAGAGTAAGCCTGTTCAATAGTTGTGCATTCCATAAGTGATTTTAAAACCAGTGAAACCCTTTGGACTTAGTGTTTGTATTTTATTGGTTGATTTATTTTTCAAATTATTTGTTTTACTATTTTTAATTTTGTGAGTCAGGGAATCCCTCACTCATAGTGATTCAGACCTCTCCAAAAGCTCTGAAGGTACACATGTAACAGCTATTACATGTTGTAAGTTTCTCCTATTAAGACTTGAAAGACTAACAGACTCTGCCACTTTTCATCTAAATTCAGTTTTGGGCTAAATTCAGTGTTGGACTTTTTTCAAGTCCTTTGATATGAGTCCTCCTCTAGTCACTGGTCGATGGAATTTACTTTCTTGTGAAGACAGGATTTGAGCAAATTGACACAAGTACAGTTTGCCACTACTCTGCACACCTGGTTAAGTATCGAGTTCCAAAATGGTGTGTGTTTTATTTTGATCTCTGCTCACCCTATGCTCATCCAGTTAGAACCACAGGGCTCCAGGCCATCGCGTTCCAGGCTTAAACAAGAAAATTTCCATTCCGTTTTGGGAGTTCATTCGTCTCTCATAATTACATTTTCCACAAATGTGTGCTTCAGGAGAGGCCCTGTCCAAATGTGGAGAGGCCCATTTTCATTCACTTACTTTCAGACTTTCTAAGATTTTCAGTTACTAGAGGTTTGCCCAGACTTGCCATTGTCAAGGGACAGTGCACTTCACTTGAAGTTGTGCAGTATTACTTCATGTGTCTCCATGGAAATTCCACCAATGGGAATCTCTTGCTGTAGTCATCTCCAAGTGTTGCTGCGTAAGAAAATATAACTAACAAAGGATGTGGTTTCAAGCAGAATGAGGAAAGGAGGGATTATCTTTATTTCAGTGCAATTTGACCTTTCAAAGAAACAGTAATTCCTATCAAATAGGAGGTAAAATCTTTGGTAAAGAGACATGGACATGACACGCTGAACGTTATGTCACATTTTTAAAACGACAAGGGCATTTGAGAAATTCTTGGCTGCTGAATTGTCCCTTTTTTTCAAATTTCTCTTAGGTAAGACACTCCAGCTTCTTCCAACCATGGTACTGTTCCTTCCATGTAAAAAACCAAAGCAAAAAACAAAATAAATTAAAACAAAACCCATGAAATAACATTTGAGAGCACACAATTGCTCAGCAGGCCCATGTAAACACTATTCAAGAAGCTAGAGGTACAGAATCCTCAGCCTTCAGCCCATGGCCTGAAGTTTTGTCTCTATCATGGCCCCTCAGTTCCCTGGCATGTCCACATTAACTCATGAATCTTTACTCATTTCCTTTTCAAATGCACAGGGTCCAATGTATTTGAACCCTGTTCACCTGGGCAGTAATCATCCAAGAACACACCAGAGGAAGGGCAGCCACCCCCTTGCCTCGGGCCTTGGAGCTTATCACAATAGCAATGAACACCTGAACAAGGGGAGCCAAAACAAAGAGATGCATATTCCTAATGCCTGAAGCACAGAAGCTACCTATAGACCAGTAGTGGGATTTCACAAATTATGTAAGAATCTCTGTGCACATGCTTGGCATGGTCGCTCAAGCCTATAATCCCAGCCATCTGGGGGCTGAGGTCGATGTATCCTTGGGAGTTCCACTCCATCTTGGGCTACGAATTTATCTCAAGGCCTCTTTCAACAACTACACATGATGCTGTTTCCAAAAAGAAGACAACAGAAAACTAGACACACTTGGTCCAGGTCCCTGGGTTCACTACATGAGTTGTGGAGTCTAAATATTCAATGCCATGAGAAAATACCTGGGATTTTTAGGGAAACGGGCATTTGCATCCCGTTTCTAAGGCTTTCCCTTTCACCAAGTTACATTTGAATTCTGGGAAGACCTGCTGGTGATAAGCTACCTAGTATTCTGTTGGTTTAGGTATTGAGCTAGTACCTCATGTTTAGTGTTCAGCGTTATGCTGGAATAGCTGCAGACCTCCTTGAAATAGCGATTGCAGACATGTGAACCCCGAGGAAGCTGGATAGTTGAAGCAGGCACTCCAAATATTCACGCACTGCAAGGATTCACTTTCATTTTGGGACTCATCTTCTGGTTGCTGGCTTTTAGTGCTAACTGATACTACCATGGTGGCAGTAATCCAGCAGAGATTGCATGTATGGTTTGCAGGTTTGCTTCCCAAGCCACCAGAAACTCGGCAGAACTGAAATCATTGTGGCATTTTCTTTCCTGCCCCGAAACATTTGGCTTTCTAAGTTTGAAAATTGAATAGACTGGGGTAGTCAAGTTTGGACACCATGTACCACAAACAGAGCTACAGACAGAGCCAATTACTTCCCTCCACTTGTCAAAATATGTCAAATTTGCTTGATCACCACAACTTCAAAGAAATTTCGGGGGCAACTTAGAGAGGTGAATCAAATACTGCATGATTGGAAAGGCTGTGGTTGTATGAGGTGGAGAGCTGCAGAGTTGGGCTGAAACTGTTCACAGAAATCCACAGGCTTGTGGTTGCCAGGCAACCACACTGGGCTGAGATTGGCTGAACATCACTGTGAGGTGGATTTTAGGTTCTAGGCGTGAAAATTTAAAAGACTGGGGTAGTCAAGTTTGGAACCCATAGACCTCAGACATACCGAAAGGTTTTCCAATTACTTCCCTCCACCTCTCAAAATAAGTCAACTTTTCTTGATCACTACAACTGTAAAAAGCATTCTGAGGCAACATAGAGAGGCTAATCAAACACTGCATGATTGGAATGGCTGTGGTTGTATGAGGTGGAAAGCTGCAGAGTTGGGCTGAAACAGTTCACAGAAATCCACAAGCTTGTGGTGGCCTGGCAACCACACTGGGCTGTGATTAGCTGAGCACCATTGTGAGCTGGACTTTAGGCTCTAGGATACAAGCGTGCAGTAGGAGAACTGAGTCACAATGCTGGGCGTTGCCATGGAGGCCTCAGTGGCACAGTGGACCTTGTAGGGCAAGATTTAAATAGGATGAATATTCTTGGCCTGGTATGCCACAATATGCTCTCTGAAGGCTTCACTGTTCAGAATTTGTGGATGGAAATGCTTGCCAATCTACACATGGATGTACTTTCAATGGGATATGAAATATGCCAGGGCCTGGCAGATGATCTCTGCCATGTGCTATCCTTGAGCATACCCTTTTCCCTTGTGATGTCTGTCATTTGGCTGAGTGCTGTTCCCTAAGCAATTCAGTCAAGACTTGCTGGCATCATTCACCTGCAGTATAAGAGCTTTCAGTGAAATTTCTTAGCAGAAATCCTCTGCAAGTACATAGCTTTGGATATGAGAGACAGTGGTGGAAGTTGAATTTCAAGGGCAGATATTTGAAAACAATGAAACAAGCCCCGAATAAGATCTTTACATATTTCCCAGATGAATATGTTTGGAACTATTGGGGAAGATGGAGATCAAGTCTGAGAAGAGTGCACACCCATTTCAAGGTACAAAAACCAGGGAAATACATGGGAAAGCAAGAGAGCTGCTTAATCTGATGTAAAAATCTTTGATGATGAAAGGAAAAGTATATTCTCATGATGATTTAATCAGGCTGTAGAAGTGAAGTTCTCATGTTGGTTGTCCTATGTGTGGCCTTCTGCATTGGGCAGTGGATGCAGGACAGGAGATCTTCAAATAAATCTGGTGGAACACAAAATACTGAAAAAAATTCAGCCTAAATCCTGTGTATTCCTTCCCTTTGAGAACATATATGGATAATGTACGAAGTTTCAAAAGAGAAAATGTCTATTGGCTCATGGTTTCACCAATGAAATGGTCACTTCACATAACATTTTGAATTTTGCTTTCACACTTGCTCATGTACCGGGCCTGAGTAAAGCAGAATGCAGAGTAAGCCTGTTCAATAGTTGTGCATTCCATAAGTGATTTTAAAACCAGTGAAACCCTTTGGACTTAGTGTTTGTATTTTATTGGTTGATTTATTTTTCAAATTATTTGTTTTACTATTTTTAATTTTGTGAGTCAGGGAATCCCTCACTCATAGTGATTCAGACCTCTCCAAAAGCTCTGAATGTACACATGTAACAGCTATTACATGTTGTAAGTTTCTCCTATTAAGACTTGAAAGACTAACAGACTCTGCCACTTTTCATCTAAATTCAGTTTTGGGCTAAATTCAGTGTTGGACTTTTTTCAAGTCCTTTGATATGAGTCCTCCTCTAGTCACTGGTCGTGTTGGAATTTACTTTCTTGTGAAGACAGGATTTGAGCAAATTGACACAAGTACAGTTTGCCACTACTCTGCACACCTGGTTAAGTATCAAGTTCCAAAATGGTGTGTGTTTTATTTTGATCTCTGCTCACCCTATGCTCATCCAGTTAGAACCACAGGGCTCCAGGCCATAGCGTTCCAGGCTTAAACAAGAAAATTTCCATTCCGTTTTGGGAGTTCATTCGTCTCTCATAATTACATTTTCCACAAATGTGTGCTTCAGGAGAGGCCCTGTCCAAATGTGGAGAGGCCCATTTTCATTCACTTACTTTCAGACTTTCTAAGATTTTCAGTTACTAGAGGTTTGCCCAGACTTGCCATTGTCAAGGGACAGTGCACTTCACTTGAAGTTGTGCAGTATTACTTCATGTGTCTCCATGGAAATTCCACCAATGGGAATCTCTTGCTGTAGTCATCTCCAAGTGTTGCTGCGTAAGAAAATATAACTAACAAAGGATGTGGTTTCAAGCAGAATGAGGAAAGGAGGGATTATCTTTATTTCAGTGCAATTTGACCTTTCAAAGAAACAGTAATTCCTATCAAATAGGAGGTAAAATCTTTGGTAAAGAGACATGGACATGACACGCTGAACGTTATGTCACATTTTTAAAACGACAAGGGCATTTGAGAAATTCTTGGCTGCTGAATTGTCCCTTTTTTTCAAATTTCTCTTAGGTAAGACACTCCAGCTTCTTCAAACCATGGTACTGTTCCTTCCATGTAAAAAACCAAAGCAAAAAACAAAATAAATTAAAACAAAACCCATGAAATAACATTTGAGAGCACACAATTGCTCAGCAGGCCCATGTAAACACTATTCAAGAAGCTAGAGGTACAGAATCCTCAGCCTTCAGCCCATGGCCTGAAGTTTTGTCTCTATCATGGCCCCTCAGTTCCCTGGCATGTCCACATTAACTCATGAATCTTTACTCATTTCCTTTTCAAATGCACAGGGTCCAATGTATTTGAACCCTGTTCACCTGGGCAGTAATCATCCAAGAACACACCAGAGGAAGGGCAGCCACCCCCTTGCCTCGGGCCTTGGAGCTTATCACAATAGCAATAAACACCTGAACAAGGGGAGCCAAAACAAAGAGATGCATATTCCTAATGCCTGAAGCACAGAAGCTACCTATAGACCAGTAGTGGGATTTCACAAATTATGTAAGAATCTCTGTGCACATGCTTGGCATGGTCGCTCAAGCCTATAATCCCAGCCATCTGGGGGCTGAGGTCGATGTATCCTTGGGAGTTCCACTCCATCTTGGGCTACGAATTTATCTCAAGGCCTCTTTCAACAACTACACAAGATGCTGTTTCCAAAAAGAAGACAACAGAAAACTAGACACACTTGGTCCAGGTCCCTGGGTTCACTACATGAGTTGTGGAGTCTAAATATTCAATGCCATGAGAAAATACCTGGGATTTTTAGGGAAACGGGCATTTGCATCCCGTTTCTAAGGCTTTCCCTTTCACCAAGTTACATTTGAATTCTGGGAAGACCTGCTGGTGATAAGCTACCTAGTATTCTGTTGGTTTAGGTATTGAGCTAGTACCTCATGTTTAGTGTTCAGCGTTATGCTGGAATAGCTGCAGACCTCCTTGAAATAGCGATTGCAGACATGTGAACCCCAAGGAAGCTGGATAGTTGAAGCAGGCACTCCAAATATTCACGCACTGCAAGGATTCACTTTCATTTTGGGACTCATCTTCTGGTTGCTGGCTTTTAGTGCTAACTGATACTACCATGGTGGCAGTAATCCAGCAGAGATTGCATGTATGGTTTGCAGGTTTGCTTCCCAAGCCACCAGAAACTCGGCAGAACGGAAATCATTGTGGCATTTTCTTTCCTGCCCCGAAACATTTGGCTTTCTAAGATTGAAAATTGAATAGAATGGGGTAGTCAAGTTTGGACCCCATGTACCACAAACAGAGCTAAAGACAGAGCCAATTACTTCCCTCCACTTGTCATATATGTCAAATTTGCTTAATCACCACAAATTCAAAGAAATTTCGGGGGCAACTTAGAGAGCTAAATCCAATACTGCATGATTGGAATGGCTGTGGTTGTATGAGGTGGAGAGCTACAGAGTTGGGCTGAAACTGTTAACAGAAATCCACAGGCTTGTGGTTGCCAGGCAACCACACTGGGCTGAGATTGGCTGAACATCACTGTGAGGTGGATTTTAGGCTCTAGGCGTGAAAATTTAAAACACCGGGGTAGTCAAGTTTGGAACCTATAGACCTCAGACATACCGAAAGGTTTTCCAATTACTTCCCTCCACTTCTCAAAATATGTCAAATTTTCTTGATCACTACAACTGTAAAAAACCTTCTGAGGCAGCATAGAGAGGCTAATCAAACACTGCATGATTGGAATGGCTGTGGTTGTATGAGGTGGAAAGCTGCAGAGTTGGGCTGAAACAGTTCACAGAAATCCACAAGCTTGTGGTGGCCTGGCAACCACACTGGGCTGTGGTTAGCTGAGCCCCATTGTGAGCTGGACTTTAGGCTCTAGGATACAAGTGTGCAGTAGGAGACCTGAGTCACAATACTGGGCGTTGCCATGGAGACCTCAGTGGCACAGAGGACCTTGTAGGGCAAGATTTAAATAGGATGAATATTCTTGGCCTGGTATGCCACAATATTCTCTCTGAAGGCTTCACTGCTCAGAATTTGTGAATGGAAATGCTTGCCAATCTACACATGGATGTACTTTCAATGGGATATGAAATATGCCAGGGCCTGGCAGATGATCTCTGCATGTCCTACCCTTGAGCATACCCTATTCCCTTGTCATGTCTGTCATTTGGCTGAGTGCTGTTCCCTAAGCTATTCAGTCAAGACTTGCTGGCATCATTCACCTGCAGTATAAGACCTTTCGGTGAAATTTCTCAGCAGAAATCCTCTGCAAGCACATAGCTTTGGATATGAGACACAGTGGTGGAAGTTGAATTTCAAGGGCAGATATTTGACAACAATGAAACAAGCCCCGAATAAGATCTTTACATGTTTCCCAGATGAATATGTTTGGAACTATTGGGGAAGATGGAGATCAAGACTGAGAAGAGTGCACACCCATTTCAAGGTACAAAAACCAGGGAAAAACATGGGAAAGCAAGAGAGCTGCTTAATCTGATGTAAAAATCTTTGATGATGAAAGGAAAAGTACATTTTCATGATGATTTAATCAGGCTGTAGAAGTGAAGTTCTCATGTTGGTTGTCCTATGTGTGGCCTTCTGCATTGGGCAGTGGATGCAGGACAGGAGATCTTCAAATAAATCTGGTGGAACACAAAATACTGAAAAAAATTCAGCCTAAATCCTGTGTATTCCTTCCCTTTCAGAACATATATGGATAATGTATGAAGTTTCAAAAGAGAAAATGTCTATTGGCTCATGGTTTCACCAATGAAATGGTCACTTCACATAACATTTTGAATTTTGCTTTCACACTTGCTCATGTACCGGGCCTGAGTAAAGCAGAATGCAGAGTAAGCCTGTTCAATAGTTGTGCATTCCATAAGTGGTTTTAAAACCAGTGAAACCCTTTGGACTTAGTGTTTGTATTTTATTAGTTGATTTATTTTTCAAATTGTTTGTTTTACTATTTTTAATTTTGTGAGTCAGGGAAGCCCTCACTCATAGTGATTCAGACCTCTCCAAAAGCTCTGAAGGTATTCATGTAACAGCTATTACATGTTGTAAGTTTCTCCTATTAAGACTTGAAAGACTAACAGACTCTGCCAGTTTTCATCTAAATTCAGTGTTGGGCTAAATTCAGTGTTGGACTTTTTTCAAGTCCTTTGATATGAGTCCTCCTCTAGTCACTGTTCGTGCTGGAATTTACTTTCTTGTGAAGACAGGATTTGAGCAAATTGACACAAGTACAGTTTGCCACTACTCTGCACACCTGGTTAAGTATCGAGTTCCTAAATGGTGTGTGTTTTATTTTGATCTCTGCTCACACTTTGCTCATCCAGTTAGAACCACAGGGCTCCAGGCCATAGCGTTCCAGGCCTAAACAAGAAAATTTCCATTCCGTTTTGGGAGTTCATTCGTCTCTCATAATTACATTTTCCACAAATGTGTGCTTAAGGAGAGGCCCTGTCCAAATGTGGAGAGGCACATTTTCATTCACTCACTTTCAGACTTTCTAAGATTTTCTGTTACTAGAGGTTAGGCCAGACTTGCCATTGTCAAGGCACAGTGCACTTCACTTGAAGTTGTGCAGTATTACTTCATGTGTCTCCATGGAAATTCCACCAATGGGAAACTCTTGCTGTAGTCATCTCCAAGTGTTGCTGCGTAAGAAAATATAACTATCAAAGATGTGGTTTCAAGCAGAATGAAGAAAGAAGGGATTATCTTTATTTCACTGCAGGTTGACCTTTCAAAGAAACAGTAATTCCTATCAAATAGGAGGTAAAATCTTTGGTAAAGAGACATGGACATGACACGCTCAATGTTATGTCACTTTTTTTAAAACGCCAAGGGCATTTGAGAAATTCTTGGCTGCTGAATTGTCCCGTTTTTCAAATTTCTCTTAGGTAAGACACTCCAGCTTCTTCAAACCATGGTACTGTTCCTTCCATGTAAAAAACCAAAGCAAAAAACAAAATAAATTAAAACAAAACCCATGAAATAACATTTGAGACCACACAATTGCTCAGCAGGCCCATGTAAACACTATTCAAGAAGCTAGAGGTACAGAAGCCTCAGCCTTCAGCCCATGGCCTGAAGTTTTGTCTCTATCATGGCCCCTCAGTTCCCTGGCATGTCCACATTAACTCATGAATCTTTACTCATTTCCTTTTCAAATGCACAGGGTCCAATGTATTTGAACCCTGTTCACCTGGGCAGTAATCATCCAAGAACACACCAGAGGAAGGGCAGCCACCCCCTTGCCTCGGGCCTTGGAGCTTATCACAATAGAAATGAACACCTGAACAAGGGGAGCCAAAACAAAGAGATGCATATTCCTAATGCCTGAAGCACAGAAGCTACCTATAGACCAGTAGTGGGATTTCACAAATTATGTAAGAATCTCTGTGCACATGCTTGGCATGGTCGCTCAAGCCTATAATCCCAGCCATCTGGGGGCTGAGGTGGATGGATCCTTGGGAGTCCTAGTCCATCTTGGGCTACGAATTTATCTCAAGGCCTCTTTCAACAACTACACAAGATGCTGTTTCCAAAAAGAAGACAACAGAAAACTAGACACACTTGGTCCAGGTCCCTGGGTTCACTACATGAGTTGTGGAGTCTAAATATTCCATGCCATGAGAAAATACCTGGGATTTTTAGGGAAAGGGGCATTTGCATCCCGTTTCTAAGTGTTTTCATTTCACCGTGTTACATTTGAATTCTGGGAAGACCTGCTGGTGATAAGCTACCTAGTATTCTGTTGGTTTAGGTATTGAGCTAGTACCTCATGTTTAGTGTTCAGGGTTATGCTGGAATAGCTGCAGACCTCCTTGAAATAGCGATTGCAGACATGTGAACCCCGAGGAAGCTGGATAGTTGAAGCAGGCACTCCAAATATTCACGCACTGCAAGGATTCACTTTCATTTTGGGACTCATCTTCTGGTTGCTGGCTTTTAGTGCTAACTGATACTACCATGGTGGCAGTAATCCAGCAGAGATTGCATGTATGGTTTGCAGGTTTGCTTCCCAAGCCACCAGAAACTCGGCAGAACTGAAATCATTGTGGCATTTTCTTTCCTGCCCCGAAACATTTGGCTTTCTAAGTTTGAAAATTGAATAGAATGGGGTAGTCAAGTTTGGACCCAATGTACCACAAACAGAGGTAAAGACAGAGCCAATTACTTCCCTCCACTTGTCATATATGTCAAATTTGCTTGATCACCACAACTTCAAAGAAATTTCGGGGGCAACTTAGAGAGGTGAATCAAATACTGCCTGATTGGAATGGCTGTGGTTGTATGAGGTGGAAAGCTACAGAGTTGGGCTGAAACTGTTCACAGAAATCCACAGGCTTGTGGTTGCCAGGCAACCACACTGGGCTGAGATTGGCTGAACATCACTGTGAGGTGGATTTTCGGCTCTAGGCGTGAAAATTTAAAACACCGGGTAGTCAAGTTTGGAACCCATAGACCTCAGACATACCGAAGGTTTTTCCCATTACTTCCCTCCACTTCTCAAAATATGTCAAATTTTCTTGGTCACTACAACTCTAAAAAACCATCTGAGGCAACATAGAGAGGCTAATCAAATACTGCATGATTGGAATGGCTGTGGTTTTATGAGGTGGAAAGCTGCAGACTTGGGCTGAAAGAGTTCACAGAAATCCACAAGCTTGTGGTGGCCTGGCAACCACACTGGGCTGTGATTAGCTGAGCACCATTGTGAGCTGGACTTTAGGCTCTAGGATACAAGTGTGCAGTAGGAGACCTGAGTCACAATGCTGGGCGTTGCCATGGAGACCTCAGTGGCACAGAGGACCTTGTAGGGCAAGATTTAAATATGATGAATATTCTTGGCCTGGTATGCCACAATATTCTCTCTGAAGGCTTCACTGCTCAGAATTTGTGGATGGAAATGCTTGCCAATCTACACATGGATGTACTTTCAATGGGATATGAAATATGCCAGGGCCTGGCAGATGATCTCTGCATGTCCTACCCTTGAGCATACCCTTTTCCCTTGTCATGTCTGTCATTTGGCTGAGTGCTGTTCCCTAAGCTATTCAGTCAAGACTTGCTGGCATCATTCACCTGCAGTATAAGACCTTTCGGTGAAATTTCTCAGCAGAAATCTTCTGCAAGCACATAGCTTTGGATATGAGACACAGTGGTGGAAGTTGAATTTCAAGGGCAGATATTTGACAACAATGAAACAAGCCCCAAATAAGATCTTTACTTGTTTCCCAGATGAATATGTTTGGAACTATTGGGGAAGGTGGAGATCAAGACTGAGAAGAGTGCACACCCATTTCAAGGTACAAAAACCAGGGAAAAACATGGCAAAGCAAGAGAGCTGCTTAATCTGATGTAAAAATCTTTGATGATGAAAGGAAAAGTATATTCTCATGATGATTTAATCAGGCTGTAGAAGTGAAGTTCTCATGTTGGTTGTCCTATGTGTGGCCTTCTGCATTGGGCAGTGGATGCAGGACAGGAGATCTTCAAATAAATCTGGTGGAACACAAAATACTGAAAAAAATTCAGCCTAAATCCTGTGTATTCCTTCCCTTTCAGAACATATATGGATAATGTATGAAGTTTCCAAAGAGAAAATGTCTATTGGCTCATGGTTTCACCAATGAAATGGTCACTTCACATAACATTTTGAATTTTGCTTTCACACTTGCTCATGTACCGGGCCTGAGTAAAGCAGAATGCAGAGTAAGCCTGTTCAATAGATGTGCATTCCATAAGTGGTTTTAAAACCAGTGAAACCCTTTGGACTTAGTGTTTGTATTTTATTAGTTGATTTATTTTTCAAATTGTTTGTTTTACTATTTTTAATTTTGTGAGTCAGGGAAGCCCTCACTCATAGTGATTCAGACCTCTCCAAAAGCTCTGAAGGTATTCATGTAACAGCTATTACATGTTGTAAGTTTCTCCTATTAAGACTTGAAAGACTAACAGACTCTGCCACTTTTCATCTAAATTCAGTGTTGGGCTAACTTCAGTGTTGGACTTTTTTCAAGTCCTTTGATATGAGTCCTCCTCTAGTCACTGGTCGTGCTGGAATTTACTTTCTTGTGAAGACAGGATTTGAGCAAATTGACACAAGTACAGTTTGCCACTACTCTGCACACCTGATTAAGTATCGAGTTCCTAAATGGTGTGTGTTTTATTTTGATCTCTGCTCACACTTTGCTCATCCAGTTAGAACCACAGGGCTCCAGGCCATAGCGTTCCAGGCCTAAACAAGAAAATTTCCATTCCGTTTTGGGAGTTCATTCGTCTCTCATAATTACATTTTCCACAAATGTGTGCTTAAGGAGAGGCCCTGTCCAAATGTGGAGAGGCCCATTTTCATTCACTCACTTTCAGACTTTCTAAGATTTTCTGTTACTAGAGGTTAGGCCAGATTTGCCATTGTCAAGGCACAGTGCACTTCACTTGAAGTTGTGCAGTATTACTTCATGTGTCTCCATGGAAATTCCACCAATGGGAAACTCTTGCTGTAGTCATCTCCAAGTGTTGCTGCGTAAGAAAATATAACTATCAAAGATGTGGTTTCAAGCAGAATGAAGAAAGAAGGGATTATCTTTATTTCACTGCAGGTTGACCTTTCAAAGAAACAGTAATTCCTATCAAATAGGAGGTAAAATCTTTGGTAAAGAGACATGGACATGACACGCTCAATGTTATGTCACTTTTTTTAAAATGCTAAGGGCATTTGAGAAATTCTTGGCTGCTGAATTGTCCCGTTTTTCAAATTTCTCTTAGGTAAGACACTCCAGCTTCTTCAAACCATGGTACTGTTCCTTCCATGTAAAAAACCAAAGCAAAAAACAAAATAAATTAAAGCAAAACCCATGAAATAACATTTGAGACCACACAATTGCTCAGCAGGCCCATGTAAACACTATTCAAGAAGCTAGAGGTACAGAAGCCTCAGCCTTCAGCCCATGGCCTGAAGTTTTGTCTCTATCATGGCCCCTCAGTTCCCTGGCATGTCCACATTAACTCATGAATCTTTACTCATTTCCTTTTCAAATGCACAGGGTCCAATGTATTTGAACCCTGTTCACCTGGGCAGTAATCATCCAAGAACACACCAGAGGAAGGGCAGCCACCCCCTTGCCTCGGGCCTTGGAGCTTATCACAATAGAAATGAACACCTGAACAAGGGGAGCCAAAACAAAGAGATGCATATTCCTAATGCCTGAAGCACAGAAGCTACCTATAGACCAGTAGTGGGATTTCACAAATTATGTAAGAATCTCTGTGCACATGCTTGGCATGGTCGCTCAAGCCTATAATCCCAGCCATCTGGGGGCTGAGGTGGATGGATCCTTGGGAGTTCTAGTCCATCTTGGGCTACGAATTTATCTCAAGGCCTCTTTCAACAACTACACAAGATGCTGTTTCCAAAAAGAAGACAACAGAAAACTAGACACACTTGGTCCAGGTCCCTGGGTTCACTACATGAGTTGTGGAGTCTAAATATTCCATGCCATGAGAAAATACCTGGGATTTTTAGGGAAAGGGGCATTTGCATCCCGTTTCTAAGTGTTTTCATTTCACCGTGTTACATTTGAATTCTGGGAAGACCTGCTGGTGATAAGCTACCTAGTATTCTGTTGGTTTAGGTATTGAGCTAGTACCTCATGTTTAGTGTTCAGGGTTATGCTGGAATAGCTGCAGACCTCCTTGAAATAGCGATTGCAGACATGTGAACCCCGAGGAAGCTGGATAGTTGAAGCAGGCACTCCAAATATTCACGCACTGCAAGGATTCACTTTCATTTTGGGACTCATCTTCTGATTGCTGGATTTTAGTGCTAACTGATACTACCATGGTGGCAGTAATCCAGCAGAGATTGCATGTATGGTATGCAGGTTTGCTTCCCAAGCCACCAGAAACTCGGCAGAACCGAAATCATTGTGGCATTTTCTTTCCTGCCCCGAAACATTTGGCTTTCTAAGTTTGAAAATTGAATAGAATGGGGTAGTCAAGTTTGGACCCAATGTACCACAAACAGAGGTAAAGACAGAGCCAATTACTTCCCTCCACTTGTCATATATGTCAAATTTGCTTGATCACCACAACTTCAAAGAAATTTCGGGGGCAACTTAGAGGTGAATCAAATACTGCCTGATTGGAATGGCTGTGGTTGTATGAGGTGGAAAGCTACAGAGTTGGGCTGAAACTGTTCACAGAAATCCACAGGCTTGTGGTTGCCAGGCAACCACACTGGGCTGAGATTGGCTGAACATCACTGTGAGGTGGATTTTAGGCTCTAGGCATGAAAATTTAAAACACCGGGTAGTCAAGTTTGGAACCCATAGACCTCAGACATACCGAAGGTTTTTCCCATTACTTCCCTCCACTTCTCAAAATATGTCAAATTTTCTTGGTCACTACAACTCTAAAAAACCATCTGAGGCAACATAGAGAGGCTAATCAAACACTGCATGATTGGAATGGCTGTGGTTTTATGAGGTGGAAAGCTGCAGACTTGGGCTGAAAGAGTTCACAGAAATCCACAAGCTTGTGGTGGCCTGGCAACCACACTGGGCTGTGATTAGCTGAGCACCATTGTGAGCTGGCCTTTAGGCTCTAGGATACAAGTGTGCAGTAGGAGACCTGAGTCACAATGCTGGGCGTTGCCATGGAGACCTCAGTGGCACAGAGGACCTTGTAGGGCAAGATTTAAATAGGATGAATATTCTTGGCCTGGTATGCCACAATATTCTCTCTGAAGGCTTCACTGCTCAGAATTTGTGGATGGAAATGCTTGCCAATCTACACATGGATGTACTTTCAATGGGATATGAAATATGCCAGGGCCTGGCAGATGATCTCTGCATGTCCTACCCTTGAGCATACCCTTTTCCCTTGTCATGTCTGTCATTTGGCTGAGTGCTGTTCCCTAAGCAATTCAGTCAAGACTTGCTGGCATCATTCACCTGCAGTATAAGAGCTTTCGGTGAAATTTCTCAGCAGAAATCTTCTGCAAGCACATAGCTTTGGATATGAGACACAGTGGTGGAAGTTGAATTTCAAGGGCAGATATTTGACAACAATGAAACGAGCCCCAAATAAGATCTTTACTTGTTTCCCAGATGAATATGTTTGGAACTATTGGGGAAGGTGGAGATCAAGACTGAGAAGAGTGCACACCCATTTCAAGGTACAAAAACCAGGGAAAAACATGGGAAAGCAAGAGAGCTGCTTAATCTGATGTAAAAATCTTTGATGATGAAAGGAAAAGTATATTCTCATGATGATTTAATCAGGCTGTAGAAGTGAAGTTCTCATGTTGATTGTCCTATGTGTGGCCTTCTGCATTGGGCAGTGGATGCAGGACAGGAGATCTTCAAATAAATCTGGTGGAACACAAAATACTGAAAAAAATTCAGCCTAAATCCTGTGTATTCCTTCCCTTTCAGAACATATATGGATAATGTATGAAGTTTCAAAAGAGAAAATGTCTATTGGCTCATGGTTTCACCAATGAAATGGTCACTTCACATAACATTTTGAATTTTGCTTTCACACTTGCTCATGAACCGGGCCTGAGTAAAGCAGAATGCAGAGTAAGCCTGTTCAATAGTTGTGCATTCCATAAGTGGTTTTAAAACCAGTGAAACCCTTTGGACTTAGTGTTTGTATTTTATTAGTTGATTTATTTTTCAAATTGTTTGTTTTACTATTTTTAATTTTGTGAGTCAGGGAAGCCCTCACTCATAGTGATTCAGACCTCTCCAAAAGCTCTGAAGGTATTCATGTAACAGCTATTACATGTTGTAAGTTTCTCCTATTAAGACTTGAAAGACTAACAGACTCTGCCACTTTTCATCTAAATTCAGTGTTGGGCTAAATTCAGTGTTGGACTTTTTACAAGTCCTTTGCAATGTGTCCTCCTCTAGTCACTGGTCGTGCTGGAATTTACTTTCTTGTGAAGACAGGATTTGAGCAAATTGACACAAGTACAGTTTGCCACTACTCTGCACACCTGGTTAAGTATCGAGTTCCTAAATGGTGTGTGTTTTATTTTGATCTCTGCTCACACTTTGCTCATCCAGTTAGAACCACAGGGCTCCAGGCCATAGCGTTCCAGGCCTAAACAAGAAAATTTCCATTCCGTTTTGGGAGTTCATTCGTCTCTCATAATTACATTTTCCACAAATGTGTGCTTAAGGAGAGGCCCTGTCCAAATGTGGAGAGGCCCATTTTCATTCACTCACTTTCAGACTTTCTAAGATTTTCTGTTACTAGAGGTTAGGCCAGACTTGCCATTGTCAAGGCACAGTGCACTTCACTTGAAGTTGTGCAGTATTACTTCATGTGTCTCCATGGAAATTCCACCAATGGGAAACTCTTGCTGTAGTCATCTCCAAGTGTTGCTGCGTAAGAAAATATAACTATCAAAGATGTGGTTTCAAGCAGAATGAAGAAAGAAGGGATTATCTTTATTTCACTGCAGGTTGACCTTTCAAAGAAACAGTAATTCCTATCAAATAGGAGGTAAAATCTTTGGTAAAGAGACATGGACATGACACGCTCAATGTTATGTCACTTTTTTTAAAACGCCAAGGGCATTTGAGAAATTCTTGGCTGCTGAATTGTCCCGTTTTTCAAATTTCTCTTAGGTAAGACACTCCAGCTTCTTCAAACCATGGTACTGTTCCTTCCATGTAAAAAACCAAAGCAAAAAACAAAATAAATTAAAACAAAACCCATGAAATAACATTTGAGACCACACAATTGCTCAGCAGGCCCATGTAAACACTATTCAAGAAGCTAGAGGTACAGAAGCCTCAGCCTTCAGCCCATGGCCTGAAGTTTTGTCTCTATCATGGCCCCTCAGTTCCCTGGCATGTCCACATTAACTCATGAATCTTTACTCATTTCCTTTTCAAATGCACAGGGTCCAATGTATTTGAACCCTGTTCACCTGGGCAGTAATCATTCAAGAACACACCAGAGGAAGGGCAGCCACCCCCTTGCCTCGGGCCTTGGAGCTTATCACAATAGAAATGAACACCTGAACAAGGGGAGCCAAAACAAAGAGATGCATATTCCTAATGCCTGAAGCACAGAAGCTACCTATAGACCAGTAGTGGGATTTCACAAATTATGTAAGAATCTCTGTGCACATGCTTGGCATGGTCGCTCAAGCCTATAATCCCAGCCATCTGGGGGCTGAGGTGGATGGATCCTTGGGAGTTCTAGTCCATCTTGGGCTACGAATTTATCTCAAGGCCTCTTTCAACAACTACACAAGATGCTGTTTCCAAAAAGAAGACAACAGAAAACTAGACACACTTGGTCCAGGTCCCTGGGTTCACTACATGAGTTGTGGAGTCTAAATATTCCAATGCATGAGAAAATCCCTGGGATTTTTAGGGAAAGGGGCATTTGCATCCCGTTTCTAAGGCTTTCCCTTTCACCAATTTACATTTGAATTCTGGGAAGACCTGCTGGTGATAAGCTACCTAGTATTCTGTTGGTTTAGGTATTGAGCTAGTACCTCATGTTTAGTGTTCAGGGTTATGCTGGAATAGCTGCAGACCTCCTTGAAATAGCGATTGCAGACATGTGAACCCCGAGGAAGCTGGATAGTTGAAGCAGGCACTCCAAATATTCACGCACTGCAAGGATTCACTTTCATTTTGGGACTCATCTTCTGATTGCTGGATTTTAGTGCTAACTGATACTACCATGGTGGCAGTAATCCAGCAGAGATTGCATGTATGGTATGCAGGTTTGCTTCCCAAGCCACCAGAAACTCGGCAGAACCGAAATCATTGTGGCATTTTCTTTCCTGCCCCGAAACATTTGGCTTTCTAAGTTTGAAAATTGAATAGACTGGGGTAGTCAAGTTTGGACCCCATGTACCACAAACAGAGCTACAGACAGAGCCAATTACTTCCCTCCACTTGTCAAAATATGTCAAATTTTCTTGATCACCACAACTTCAAAGAAATTTTGGGGGCAACTCGGACAGGTGAATCAAATACTGCATGATTGGAATGGCTGTGGTTGTATGAGGTGGAGAGCTACAGAGTTGGGCTGAAACTGTTCACAAAAATCCACAGGCTTGTGGTTGCCAGGCAACCACACTGGGCTGAGATTGGCTGAACATCACTGTGAGGTGGATTTTAGGCTCTAGGCGTGAAAATTTAAAAGACTGGGGTAGTCAAGTTTGGAACCCATAGACCTCAGACATACCGAAAGATTTTCCAATTACTTCCCTCCACCTCTCTGTTGTACTCTAAGAAAGTAGCTTCATCATTTTGTGTATTATAGCAAACCTGTACCGCGGCTTACTAAATGTTTTCTTTTCTTAACTGATATGTTAAGTGACCCAATTGATATGTTGAGCAATACTCTCCCCTGTAAAGAATTGCAAGAATTTCACTTAATTGAAATGTTAATCACGGAGCGGCCCTCTACAAACAAGAAGAGTGGTGCTAAAACAAGCTAACAAGGGCTGTTAATCACGGGTAGGCGCCTCTAGTCTTCGCTAAAGAACTAAAGAAGACAAGAAGGCCCACTAATTTACACATTGTTTGAAGTAGTGTGTTTATATGCAGGGAGATTTGCCCATGAGTTTAACCTTTTTACCTAACCTTAGTTACTCTTCCCACAAGATAGATACTCGCCGTTTTCCTGTTCTGTAGCGCGCCTTATTGCCTCCCCCCACCCACCTATCTGGGCCATAAAGAATTTGGGTTTCTGGTGACCTCTCCCCGACCTGGTGATGATCTGTCATAAAATGAGCCTGCCCCAATTTTAAGAACTGTTTAGCTTCAAAGAAATTACCGGGAAATACTGTGGCCCAAACCCCGATCGGTGCTTTCCTTTTGTTCTGTATGTACCAATGGGTTAGATATCAGATCTTTGTAAAACTTAAGTTCCAGCATCTCATAACTCGTGACCCCTTCGCACTCACTGGCGAAGACAAGCTGTCCTGGGATAATTAACTCTCCACTTTCTTCCCCAAATATTGCTGCAGATGTGCCACTCTGAGATAATGTCAGTCTGCAGGATGGGAGTAATTTGAGCAACACCAGGAGCTCCCGGGACTGTCAGAGCTAAGTGGACAGCAATGCAGTTTCCAGATGCGGGTCAACAGGTTTAATGGCCTTACAGGTTTCCTCCCCACTTTCCCTTACTTTTAAAAACCCCTTTCCCCAGTCTTGGGCGCGCAGTCTTTGGTTTGATCCAGGATAGACTGTGCCGCCAGGACTGGCTCAATAAAGCCTTTGCCACTTAAGTTTTGGACTCTTGTTTCTGTGGACTTTATACCGGGGCCCACGTTATAACATTTGGGGGCTCGCCCTGGATGGAAGCAAGACTCCAGACTCATTTCCGAACATCTGAAAGTAAGTGCTCTGGAGGTTTTGTTTGGGCCGCGGTCAATTTGTAATTTTGAGGGGACGCCCTCATTTTGGGAGTGGGAACCACCGGAGGACAGAGTCAGTTGGTTTGTCGGACAAATTCTGTCCATCTGTGAATCTGCCCCGGGTGAGGAACCACTCCGTTCGGAAGGGGACGCCCTTAATTTGGGAAGTGAAGCCCCCGAGGACGGAGTCAATTGGTTTTTGCCATTTGTGACTCCGCCTGGGTGGGGAACCACTTCATTAGTTAAATTTGTTAATTCCTCCAGATCCCAAAATTTGACTAATTTTTGAGCAAAGGCCATTCTGCTGCAGCTTGTCTTGTCCTGTCTCGTCTTGTGTGTCGGTCTGTGTGTTCATTTGTTCTAATTGTTCCCCTTTTTGGTCACCTAACTCTAACAGAGCCTTCTTTCTTAGGAGCTCCTTCCTGGAATTCGGAGTGGGCAAAGGTGATTCCGACCGTTTGCCTAGTCTCTGTAGTTTTTCTGTTTAACCCTAACTTTGCCTTTTAAGTTTTTTTCCAGCAAAACCAGCGACACCACCAGCTATGGGTCAGAACGAGTCCATTATGGGTCGGAACGAATCTGTTCCCAGAACTCCCCTTAGCCTTGTCATTGACCACTTTAAAGAATTCCAGAGGCGAGGTGGGAGATATGGGGAAAGGGTTTGCAAAGCCAGACTAACAACCTTTGTCACACAGGAGTGGCCCCTGGGGACCCAAGGAGTCTGGCCCCCTTTTGGGTCCTTTGATATGGAGACAGCTCGAGCGGTCCGCCAGTATGTATTTGGGCCCCCCGCTCACCCCGATCAGATTGTCTATATCCAGGCTTGGATAGATACAATCTATGATGCTCCCCCTTGGATTGAGCCACCTCCGAATGGAGTCCTAGCAGCCCTCAAACCGAAATCCAAGGCTGAAGAGGAGACCTCCAAGCCCAACGCACCTCCAGTCTTACCTCCGAGCGAATACTTCTCCGACCCGCTAGACATCCTTCCCTTACCCCCTCCCCCGTATCCTGCCCCTGAGCCACAACCTGACTCCACCTCGCCCTCCCCGCCTTGGCCCATTCGAACCCTCCGCCACGCTCGACCAGAGGGACCTCTGGAACAGGGCCACGAGGCAGCGCCACTGTGTCCTCTGCGGGAGGTCCCAGCCCCGAGTGGGGGCTCCATGTTTGTGTACACCCCCTTCTCTTTCTCTGACCTCTATAACTGGAAAAGTCAGAACCCCCCTTTCTCGAAGGACCCGGAATCTCTGATTAGCCTTATAGAGTCTGTTTTCTCCACCCACCTTCCCACTTGGGACGACTGCCAGCAGATCTTACGCATCCTTTTCACGGCTGAGGAAAGGATGCGAATCTGCGCTTTGGGGCAAAAGGGAGTCCGAGAACCGGATGGATCTCCATCCACTGATCGGCAACGAATTGAGCACTTGTTCCCCTCCTCCCGGCCCGAGTGGGACCCTAACACGGATGCAGGTAAGAAGGCTCTCGATGAGTATCGCCTGAGGCTCTTAGATGCACTTCGTGCGGCTGCTAAGAAGCCCACCAACCTGTCCCGAGTGAGTGCAGTGCAGCAGTTAGCCGATGAGTCTCCAGCGGTGTTCTTAGAGCGCCTTTTAGAGACCTATAGATTATATACTCCAATCAATCCGATGGCACCCGAGAACGCACGAGCAATTAATATTGCTTTCGTGTCCCAGTCGGCCCCTGATATTAGGAGAAAGTTACAAAAGCTTGAGGGATTCGAGGGAATGCCTCTCAGCCAGTTGGTCGAGGTCGCACAAAAGGTTTTCAACAATAGGGAAACCTTGCAAGAAACAACAACCAAAAGGATGACTAAAGTACTGGAATTACTTTGCGAAAAAGAAGCCAAGAGGTCAGCTAGCCCTAGGAAAAAGGAAGCTCGAGGTAAGCGACCTCCTCTAGACAAAGAGCAATGTGCGTACTGTAAGGAGATGGGACATTGGCGTAAGGATTGTCCAAAGTTAAAGCCTAAGACAGAACGAGAGACTAAGGCCCTGTTGTCTCAGAAATGAGGAGGTCAGGGCTCACCGCCACCCCCCGAGCCCCGGATAACTCTCCAAGTGGGGGGGCAACTGGTGGACTTCCTAGTCGATACAGGAGCTACCTATTCTGTGCTGACTCAACCATTAGGAAAACTGACCAAGCAATCTGTCAATGTGATAGGAGCTACAGGGGGCCGAAAATCGTACCCAAAGGTGACAGCTAGTCTGGCTCGACCTGGACATAGACTGGTCCAACATGATTTTCTTTGGGTCCCTGAGTGCCCGGACCCCCTTTTAGGGCGGGACCTTCTACATAAATTACAGGTGCAAATTGACTTTGTTACGAATGAACCTAGACTGAAGCTAGGGACTGATACCCCCTCAAAATCGGAGGGTATTAGAGTGTTGGCTCTTGTCCCAGAAGGAGAAAGTTACCGCCTGCTGGGAAATTTGTCTGGTGCACCCGAGTTGTCACGGACTGACTTAGAATTAGAACTGCTGAACAAATGGAAACAGGAGATTCCAGAAGTCTGGGCAGAAAACAACCCTCCAGGGCTAGCAGTCAACCAAGTCCCCCATGTGGTGGAACTCTTGCCTCAGGCACGTCCCATCTGCTTAAGGCAATACCCAATAAGCCTGCAAGCCCGGAAAGGAATTAAAGTCCACATACAGAGACTAAGAGACAATGATATTCTCATTCCTTGTGTCTCTCCCTGGAACTCGCCCTTGCTCCCAGTTCAAAAACCGGGGACAAATGACTATCGCCCTGTACAGGATCTCCGAGAGGTTAATAGACGAGTTCTGACTCTACACCCAACAGTGCCAAATCCTTACACCCTGCTCAGCCTCCTTAATCCGGAGAACACCTGGTACTCTGTCCTGGACCTGAAGGATGCCTTCTTCACCCTGCCTCTTGCTCCGGTGAGTCAACCCCTATTTGCTTTCGAGTGGACTGACCCAGATACAGGGGTAAAGGAACAGCTGACCTGGACACGTTTACCTCAGGGCTACAAAAACTCTCCCACCCTTTTTGACGAGGCATTAGCAAGAGATCTCTTAGGATTTAGAGAAGAACACCCCGAGATAGTGCTCCTTCAATATGTAGATGATTTGTTGATAGCCTCAGCGTCCCTAGAAACATGTCAAGAGGCAACTGAGGAGTTGTTAAAGACTTTGGGACGATTAGGCTATAAAGTCTCGGCTAAAAAGGCTCAACTGTGTCGCCAGGCCGTGACTTACCTGGGCTATAAATTACAAGAAGGAAAGAGGACATTATCAAAAGAAAGAATCCAGGCCATATTACAAATCCCATCCCCAGAAACTAAGAAACAGGTGCGGGAGTTTCTGGGAGCTGTCGGATACTGCAGACTATGGATTCTAAACTTTACTGAAATCGCTCGCCCATTGTATGACTCTTTAAAGGGAGAGACTCAAAAGTCGCTCGACTGGACAGATGAGTGCGAGCAGGCTTTCCAACAGCTCAAGCGAGCTCTGACTGAGGCTCCAGCCCTGGGGCTCCCTGATGTTACTAAACCCTTCACCTTGTTCGTAGATGAACTCAGAGGCATAGCAAAAGGGGTTCTAACTCAAGATATTGGCCCTTGGAAGAGACCTATAGCCTATCTTTCTAAAAGACTCGACCCAGTGACAGGAGGGTGGCCTCCGTGCCTGAGAATTTTGGCCGCTGTGGCAATGCTACTCAAAGAGGCTAAGAAGCTCACTTTTGGACAAAGGATTTCTGTGGTAACCTCCCACAGCCTAGAGACTCTTATTAAAACCCCCCCAGAAAAATGGCTTTCAAATGCCAGAATTCTACACTATCAGGCCTTGCTTCTAGACCCAGAATCAGTAGTTTTCAAGACCTCTTCAGCTCTAAACCCAGCCACTCTTATGCCCGACGATAACCCAGAAAACCAACAGATGCCTCTCCATGAGTGTGCTGACATTCTCGAGTTACAGCAGAACTTGCGAGCTGATCTAACCGACCAGCCTTTTAAGGACGCTTACAATTATTTCACCGACGGAAGCAGTTTCATTCAGGACGGGAGGCGAGTGGCCGGCGCAGCAGTGACCACCGAGAAAGAGGTACTCTGGGCTAAGCAGTTAGAGCCTGGCACTTCTGCCCAAAGGGCAGAGCTCATTGCTCTGACAGAGGCATTAAAGCTAGCCTCAGGAAAGAGGGTAAACATCTACACAGACAGCAGATATGCTTTTGCTACTGTACATGTACATGGAGCTATTTACCATGAACGCGGTCTCTTGACCTCGGCCGGGACTAAGATTAAAAATGCCCCACAGATCCTAGACTTGCTAGCAGCTGTCTGGCTACCTCAGCAAGTCGCTATTATTCATTGCAAGGCACACCAAGTGGGAGATGACCCCATCATCATAGGAAACAATTTGGCCGATCAGGCTGCCCGAAAAATAGCAACCACATCAGAGGGGCCTGCAGAGGAAATGACTGCCCTGATGCTAGTCCCTCAAGCCTTGTCAGAGCCTGTTTATTCGAAGACAGATTTACAGCTAGCATCTCAACTTGGAGCCAAACCCCGCACTCCAGGGGGCTGGTATCAGCTGCCCGACAAGCGAGTGCTGTTACCCGAAGCACTAGGACGAGAGCTTTTGCAGCAAGCTCATCAGGCTACTCATTTAGGAGGAACTAAACTAGCAGAATTGTTCAGAGATCGATTTTTCATTCCAAAGCTCTCCAAACTAACTGCCTCTCTGAGCTCTAGATGTCCACAGTGTTTGTTGGTCAACCCAACCAGGAAACCTCCACTGGAAACCACCCGGTATCGAGGAACCTCCCCAGGAGAACACTGGGAAGTGGACTTCACGGATATGGTAAAACCTGGCTTACAGGGACACCGCTATCTCCTGGTGATGGTAGACACATTCACTGGATGGGTAGAGGCCTTCCCCACTAAGTCTGAGTCAGCCCTGGTTATAGTTAAAAAGCTACTACATGAGATTATACCCTGATTTGGCCTCCCATTATCAATGGGGTCCGACAATGGCCCGGCTTTTATAGCCCAAGTTACCCAAAAGTTAGCCCAAGTATTAAAAATCAGTTGAAAACTCCATTGTGCCTATCGGCCACAAAGCTCGGGACAAGTAGAGCGCATAAACCGGACCATTAAGGACGCTTTAACTAAGCTGTCTTTAGAAACTGGTGACAATTGGGTGAGCCTTCTTCCCTTTGCATTGCTGAGGGCCAGATGCACCCCATATATTTCTGGGATCTCCCCCTTTGAGGCTATGTTCGGGAGACCCCCGCCTATAGTTCCTAAGTTGTCAGAAGACAAATTAGCCGAAGTAACTAACCAAGATCTCATTAAGTCCTTACAGAGTCTCCAGCCTGTACTGACCTCAATTCACCGGCTGTTCAGACAAAAACATCCGAACCCCCCCTTGGGAACGCTGCCCCAAGCGTCAATTGAGCCAGGAACGTTGGTCCTGGTGCGACGACACCACCGGGATTCGCTTGAGCCGCGCTGGGAGGGACCGTTCACCGTGGTGCTCAGCACTCCCACCTCCATCAAGGTAGCAGGAAAGACTGCGTGGATCCACCACACACAAGTCAAACCACTGAAAGCTACAGACGACGAAAAGGGTCCCCGATGGACAGTACAACGGACTGGTAACCCATTAAAGTTAAAGTTTGTAAAGGACTCTCAGCCATAAAATTATGTCTGTACTATGGTATTTGGCTTGGTGCTCGATTATAATTGTAAACCCCGGGAATGGGGACTGGATTGTTTCAGACGAGAAAACTAAAAGGGAACTAGGGAGAGCTAAAGGCACGATAAATCAAGTCACCATTGACCTATGTATACTTTTCAATGGGATAATAATTAATGATGACAGCCCAACTGGCAGGGTAGGTGGGTCGGTCCACCGTAACCTCTGCTCGGGCCGTGGGCCTAAAGCTCTGCAAGTTATGTTTCAACTCAAGCAGGCATCCCTGTATGTATGTCCTAAAAACCAGCCTGACCCCAATTATAATGTGTACTGTGCCTCCGATCCAAAACATCAATATTGTTATTTGTGGTCATGTGTCACAGGAGGCCTAGATGGATACTATAACTCTGAAAAGTATCTCGCTGTCAAGTACATAGGAAACAAAAACTGTTATGGTGTTTATACTTGTAACCCAGTCCAGCTGACCTTTCTAAATCCAACGGATTTTAGGTGGCTGGGGCAGGGACTTACTTACGCTGTTAAAATTTATAAATCTGGACATGATCCTGGAATTAGTATCAATATCTTATACAAGCCACCTAGAAAGCCTCCTGTAGTCATTTACAGGAGAGGACGCCGCCCAGTGACAGCCCCCACTCAGAAGGCACCCATTAATTTCCCACTCAGTCGACCCCGGAGGCACACTCCGACGACTAAAGTGACTGAGGCCACATGCAATGGGAGCATTTACCACACAGACCAGCCCCAGATAAAGCTGTGTAAATGGAGGGGGGAAGGGGGCATCCCATACTGGATAGAGATTAGAGTGCCTAGCCTCAATCCAACCTCGATGCAACCTTCAACAAGGGCTACAAAAACTGGTTTGAGAAGGTCTAGACGGGCACAGACTGAGCCCAAAGCCTCCGCCCCACCTTCAATGATAGCGGAAATATTCCAACCTTTGGAAGTAGCAGCTGAGCTACTTAACAGTTCCCTTGATAGCGATTTAAAAATCCCATGCTGGCTGTGCATGTCCCCAGAGCCCCCCTTCTATGAGGGCTACATCACGGTCACTGATAAACTAGCCTCCGATCCCCCTAGATGCAAAATGCTCCTTCCCCAATCGCTATGGAAAGGCACCAGTTTAGAGGGGATAACTGGTACCTGCATATATCATTTTAGCCACACAGCCCCTGAGTATTGCGACCTTTCTCACTCTTATCGCATCACAGGAGCTGGTGACGCTACTCCCCTAATAGCCCCGGCCAGCCATTGGTGGGCTTGTACTTCAGGATGGTTCCCTTGTATGATTTCAAAAAAGTTCGTTGTTGACCAGGATGAGGTGTGTGTACTAACCCAGGTTCTGCCTAGAATCTACTGGCACTCCGAGGAAGAAGGGAACCGGGCTCTCATCTCAGCCAGTCACCAGATCAATAAGAGAAGTCCAGCCCTCCCTATTATGGCTGAGATCAGTGTATTCTCAGCCCTCGGGATGAGTGCTGCGTCAATGGGAGTTAGCATACACCAATACAAATGCTATCTCAACAGGTAGATGAAAAAATAAAAAGAGTCCAAAATGCTATTGAGGCCTTAGAGAGTTCAATGGACTCATTAGCTGAAGTAGCTCTCCAAAATCGCAGAGGACTAGACCTCTTGCTTGCTGAAAAAGGAGGACTGTGCTTGGCCCTGGGAGAGCAATGCTGCTTGTACGCCAATAAGTCTGGGGTAGTTAGACAAAACTTAGCGAAACTCCAAAGAGGCATACAAGAAAGAGAGAGACTAAGACGAGGAGCTCTAGGGTGGGCAGAGCAAATGTTCTCCTTCCCACCGTGGATAACCAACATAATAGCGACCGTAGCCGGTCCTATCATTGTGATTCTAGTGCTAGCTACTTTGGGCCCCTGCATAGTAAATAGGCTGACTGCATATGTCAAGCGTCAGGTACAAAGTATAAAATTAATGATGGTCAGGCAACAAGCGTATGAGCTTGTCCCCAGCAGACCTTAAGTACGGCCAAGGATTTGGCCCAGAAGTCACAACATCAGAGGGGAATGTTGTACTCTAAGAAAGTAGCTTCATCATTTTGTGTATTATAGCAAACCTGTACCGCGGCTTACTAAATGTTTTCTTTTCTTAACTGATATGTTAAGTGACCCAATTGATATGTTGAGCAATACTCTCCCCTGTAAAGAATTGCAAGAATTTCACTTAATTGAAATGTTAATCACGGAGCGGCCCTCTACAAACAAGAAGAGTGGTGCTAAAACAAGCTAACAAGGGCTGTTAATCACGGGTAGGCGCCTCTAGTCTTCGCTAAAGAACTAAAGAAGACAAGAAGGCCTGTTGGGAGCCGCAGCCCCGAGCCCGGTCGCCTCACTTGGCGGACGTGAGGCCTGTAGTATAGAGTGAGGCCTGAGGTAGATTACCCCTCCCATCGAATATGTTAGTTTCCTGCTTACCGCGTAAACAACCCGCTCAACAATATAGTCTGCCTGGCAACTGATGATGTTAGCCAATCAGCTTGCCTTGCTTACTTTAACATGATTGGACACTGTATCCGTATATATACCGGTGCCACCCCTGGGCGGAAGTAGAAGCCAGATAGAAGCCCGGAAGTAGAAGCCCAAAAGGAGCCGCGGAGAGCGGACCGGCAGAGGCTTTGGGGCAGGCTGAAGCACAAAAGGAGCCGCGGGGAGCGGACCAAAGGAGGCTTCAGCTGGGAGAACCCAGGGCAGGCTGTACGGAGAAGGAAAATAAAAAAGAAAAGGTTGTCCACTCCCAGACTTTGTCGTGTGTCCTTCCTGCCGGCCGGGAGCGGACATCGACATTTGGAGGCCCGCCCGGGGACTGATCACCCCCGCGACGTGGAAGTGGACAACGCTCCAGTACAGAGCTGCGAGACAGGTGAGTTGGGGATAAGCCTGGGCTCTGGGTGGCGCGCACCTACAGGGCTTTTAGACTCCCCTCAGGCTCACGCGTAAGTGGCGGATTCCTTGGGCCTCACGCGGTGAGTAACATATTAAAAGATGGGAAACATGTTAGGTAGCAACACTAAGAGCGAGGGTGGTTGTGGAGAAAGCTCTCAAGAGCTTACAAAAGTACGCAGGGTATCTGAGCAGGCCCAGTCAGGGAGCTCCCGAGAGGTGTCTGTCAAGGGGAACAAGGATGCTAAGGAGGAGGACGGGGCTCTAGCCTCGGAGTCGTCTGACTCCGAGGACGAGGGAAAGTTGAATGGCAGGGAGGCCAAAGAGACCAGCTGTCAGGAGCCTAAGTCGCTCAATAAGGAGTCGCAGGGTTCTTTTCCAGCGTTGCCCCGCGAATTGCGCTCTGCTCAACCTGGTGTGCGGAGGAGTAGAGAGCTCCTGAGTGCGCCCCGGCGCGAGAGGGAGGCAAAGCCTTCCGCCCCACCCTGGGGGCCGTTCCCGGAGGCGATTCCTCGCCACGAGGCGGCCGCCTGGGAGCCCCCCCCCTTTCGCCAGAACAGGAAGTGATGCACGGGCCCCCATTCTCCGCCCAATCACGGCCGCCGTCTTATGCTCCGCCGCCGGCGGGTCGGTATTTTCACAGGCGGCTTTGGCAGGGGGGACGCTTGTCTCATGAGGTACATCCACCTGGGATAGATAGTGGCCCCTACGAGATATTTCCTGTACAAGTAGCTATGGGCCAGGGACGCAATGTATGGGAGCCTTTTGAGATAAAGCAGATTAGAGAACTTAAAAATGCAGTTACAACCTTTGGGCCGACTGCGCCTTACACCATTGCCATGCTGGAGAATCTGTCTTCTGGGCCCCTCACCCCCACGGACTGGATTCAGCTGGCAAAGGCGTGTCTGCCCTCGGGCAGTTACCTGGATTGGCGAGCCTGGTACACAGAGTTCTCTGCAGAGCAGGCTGAGAAAAACGCCAATCGAGGAAACCGGGGGTGGAACAAAGAAATGCTTATGGGAGAAGGTCGGCACGCTGATGACCAGACCCAGTTCCCCGGCGCTGTCTATGAGCAAATCAATGCCATAGGACTCCGCGCCTGGAAGCAAGTAAGTGGTGCCGGAACAGCCTCCTTGTGTCTTTCAAAAATAATTCAGGGTACCACAGAGCCATTTGTTGACTTTGTGGCCCGAATGCAAGATGCTGCCGATAAAATATTTTCTGATCCGGGAGTGGCTCGACCGCTGGTAAGGCAGCTGATTTTCGAACAGTGTACAAAGGAGTGCAAGGCAGCGATAGCCCCTCATAAGAACAAGGACCTCAATGCCTGGATTAGGATATGCAGAGAGATAGGGGGGCCGCTCTCCAACTCGGGAGTGGCTGCTCTCCTGGCCGCGGCTATACAGCAGAGGGGACCTCGCGGGTTAGAAGGGGAATGTAAGGCTAAAGGGTGTTTTGCCTGCGGGGAGCCAGGACACATTAAACGTCACTGCCCAAACAATGCAGATGCTAGGCCTCGTCCTAGGAATGAAGAACCATATGTTTGTGGGCGATGCAAGAAGGGATCACACAAAGCTGAGGAGTGTAGGTCGGTCTTTGATGCTCAGGGCAACCGTATTTGTGGACGAGATGCTACAGAGCCAAAAAACGGCCAGAGGGGGCCCCCTTCACAGGCGGGCCCCCGCCCCAGAGACAGGACAGCTCAGGGTGGCAGCCTTCAACAAGGGCCACCCCTGGGTCAGCAGGTGTGGACCTCAGTGTCGCCTCCAGACTTATATGGGTGTTCATCTTGTCATTTGTCACTCAGCACCCTATAATTTTTCCAAAGGTTACTGCCTCTGAGCCATTAGTCCCAGCAACTACAATATATACAGATGGCTCCAAGACGGGGATAGGCGCCTATGTGATCCTAGGCAAGCCCCGGTTACCATACAATTTGAACCAGATCAGCCTCAGGTGGTGGAACTGCAGATCGTTAAAATGATTCTTGAACGGTTCTCAGAGGCCATTAACATTGTCTCCGATTCTAGGTATGTGGTCAATGCTATGCAAGTGCTTGAGACTGCCGGTTTAATTAGATCCACTTCCACAGTGGCTGGGCTGTTCCTGTCTATCCAGACATTGCTTCAAAACAGGCACCATAAGGTCTTCACCACCCACATAAGAGCACATACATCCCTGCCAGGGCCTATGGCACAGGGAAATGCGGCTGCTGACACTGCCACTCGCCCGTTATGGATTTTTACCTTACTAACACCAATCGAGCGAGCCCGTGCCTTCCATGATAAGTTTCATGTCAGTGCCAGGACACTAGCAAACCATTTCCATGTTTCTAGAGCAGATGCACGAGATATCGTGCGACTATGTGACTCCTGTGCCACATACAAACCTGCCATACCGATGGGAGTAAACCCTCGAGGTTTGATCCCTGGTGATGTTTGGCAGATGGACATCACACATATACAGGAGTTTGGGACTCTTAAATATGTTCATGTTTCCACAGACACCTGTTCTCACGTCATATTTGCAACAGCAGAAACAGGTGAAAAAGTGTCTAATGTGATCAATCATTGCCTGGCAGCTTGGGCCGCATGGGGCAAACCAAAAATATTAAAAACTGATAATAGACCAGCCTATATAGGCAAAGCTTTCAATGAGTTCTGCAAAATGATGGAGGTTCAATTAAAACATGGTATCCCATACAATCCCCAAGGTCAAGGAATCATTGAGAGGGCTCATAGAAGCCTCAAAGAAATTTTACAAAAACAAAAAGGGGGAGTAGGCCAAGGCCTGGCCCCAAAGGCACGATTATCCATGGCACTATTCACACACAATTTTTTAAATTTAAATAATGATAATCACTCCCCAGCTGTGGAGCACTGCAACCCTTCCCCCAACCATAAAGGTTGGGTGAAGTGGAAAGATGTCCTGACAGGACAATGGATGGGCCCGGATCCGGTAATCAGCTGGAACCGAGGCGCGGTTTGTGTTTTCCCACAGGAATCGGGACGAGAACCACTGTGGATACCGGAGAGACTGACACGGACAACAAAGCCCTCGACTAAAGATCAGACCTGCCCTACTGGAGATCCATCACAGACCAACCAACAAGATGAATAGAAATAGCGGTAGCCCGAAATGGACAAGAAGATCCTCAGGCATATGCATGGCTCGCTCGCCTAGCCTACGACCGAGTCTAGGGACGGTGAGCTTCCCACACTCCTCCTCTAAAAAATTATGATATAGCAGGGTAGATGAGTCAATGACGGGTAAGAGCATGCCTCCCCAGCATGACTCGACCTAAGCCAGGCCCTACCCCATCCTGCACGTAAGCCGCTGGACTGTTAGATGCTGCCCAGGTCTAAATTTCTCTCCGAGGGGATTTCTTTACGGAGAGAAAATGAGTGCAAGCTTGTGTGCATCCAGGTTCCGTCCAGTTTGTGCCTGGCCCTAGAAAAAGGACGAGGGCCTCAGGGCCTTGGCAGACCATGGGACGGCCGACCAGGGTCTAAGCCAAGGACCTACGGTGGGCCTACACATAGGGCATAAGCCTCTGCACCCAGTCCAGGAAGGGCTACGATGCGCACATTCATAAAAAATAAAAAAGGGGGAGATGTTGGGAGCCGCAGCCCCGAGCCCGGTCGCCTCACTTGGCGGACGTGAGGCCTGTAGTATAGAGTGAGGCCTGAGGTAGATTACCCCTCCCATCGAATATGTTAGTTTCCTGCTTACCGCGTAAACAACCCGCTCAACAATATAGTCTGCCTGGCAACTGATGATGTTAGCCAATCAGCTTGCCTTGCTTACTTTAACATGATTGGACACTGTATCCGTATATATACCGGTGCCACCCCTGGGCGGAAGTAGAAGCCAGATAGAAGCCCGGAAGTAGAAGCCCAAAAGGAGCCGCGGAGAGCGGACCGGCAGAGGCTTTGGGGCAGGCTGAAGCACAAAAGGAGCCGCGGGGAGCGGACCAAAGGAGGCTTCAGCTGGGAGAACCCAGGGCAGGCTGTACGGAGAAGGAAAATAAAAAAGAAAAGGTTGTCCACTCCCAGACTTTGTCGTGTGTCCTTCCTGCCGGCCGGGAGCGGACATCGACAAAGGCCCACTAATTTACACATTGTTTGAAGTAGTGTGTTTATATGCAGGGAGATTTGCCCATGAGTTTAACCTTTTTACCTAACCTTAGTTACTCTTCCCACAAGATAGATACTCGCCGTTTTCCTGTTCTGTAGCGCGCCTTATTGCCTCCCCCCACCCACCTATCTGGGCCATAAAGAATTTGGGTTTCTGGTGACCTCTCCCCGACCTGGTGATGATCTGTCATAAAATGAGCCTGCCCCAATTTTAAGAACTGTTTAGCTTCAAAGAAATTACCGGGAAATACTGTGGCCCAAACCCCGATCGGTGCTTTCCTTTTGTTCTGTATGTACCAATGGGTTAGATATCAGATCTTTGTAAAACTTAAGTTCCAGCATCTCATAACTCGTGACCCCTTCGCACTCACTGGCGAAGACAAGCTGTCCTGGGATAATTAACTCTCCACTTTCTTCCCCAAATATTGCTGCAGATGTGCCACTCTGAGATAATGTCAGTCTGCAGGATGGGAGTAATTTGAGCAACACCAGGAGCTCCCGGGACTGTCAGAGCTAAGTGGACAACAATGCAGTTTCCAGATGCGGGTCAACAGGTTTAATGGCCTTACAGGTTTCCTCCCCACTTTCCCTTACTTTTAAAAACCCCTTTCCCCAGTCTTGGGCGCGCAGTCTTTGGTTTGATCCAGGAGAGACTGTGCCGCCAGGACTGGCTCAATAAAGCCTTTGCCACTTAAGTTTTGGACTCTTGTTTCTGTGGACTTTATACCGGGGCCCACGTTATAACACTCTCAAAGTATGTCAAATTTTCTTGATCACTACAACTGTAAAAAACATTCTGAGGCAACATAGAGAGGCTAATCAAACACTGCATGATTGGAATGGCTGTGGTTGTATGAGGTGCAAAGCTGCAGAGTTGGGCTGAAACAGTTCACAGAAATCCACAAGCTTGTGGTGGCCTGGCAACCACACTGGGCTGTGATTAGCTGAGCACCATTGTGAGCTGGACTTTAGGCTCTAGGATACAAGTGTGCAGTAGGAGACCTGAGTCACAATGCTGGGCATTGCCATGGAGCCCTCAGTGGCACAGAGGACCTTGTAGGGCAAGATTTAAATAGGATGAATATTCTTGGCCTGATATGCCACAATATTCTCTCTGAAGGCTTCACTGCTCAGAATATGTGGATGGAAATGCTTGCCAATCTACACATGGATGTACTTTCAATGGGATATGAAATATGCCAGGGCCTGGCAGATGATCTCTGCCATGTGCTATCCTTGAGCATACCCTTTTCCCTTGTCATGTCTGTCATTTGGCTGAGTGCTGTTCCCTAAACTATTCAGTCAAGACTTGCTGGCATCATTCACCTGCAGTATAAGAGCTTTCGGTGAAATTTCTCAGCAGAAATCCTCTGGAAGCACATAGCTTTGGATATGAGGGACAGTGGTGGAAGTTGAATTTCAAGGGCAGATATTTGACAACAATGAAACAAGACCCGAATAAGATCTTTACATGTTTCCCAGATGAATATGTTTGGAACTATTGGGGAAGATGGAGATCATGACTGAGAAGTGTGCACACACATTTCAACATACAAAAACCAGGGAAAAACATGGGAAAGCAAGAGAGCTGCTTAATCTGATGTAAAAATCTTTGATGATGAAAGGAAAAGTATATTCTCATGATGATTTAATCAGGCTGTAGAAGTGAAGTTCTCATGTTGGTTGTCCTATGTGTGGCCTTCTGCATTGGGCAGTGGATGCAGGACAGGAGATCTTCAAATAAATCTGGTAGAACACAAAATACTGAAAAAAATTCAGCCTAAATCCTGTGTATTCCTTCCCTTTGAGAACATATATGGATAATGTACGAAGTTTCAAAAGAGAAAATGTCTATTGGGTCATGGTTTCACCAATGAAATTGTCACTTCACATAACATTTTGAATTTTGCTTTCACACTTGCTCAAGTACCGGGCCTGAGTAAAGCAGAATGCAGAGTAAGCCTGTTCAATAGTTGTGCATTGCATAAGTGGTTTTAAAACCAGTGAAACCCTTTGGACTTAGTGTTTGTATTTTATTGGTTGATTTATTTTTAAAATTGTTTGTTTTACTATTTTTAACTTTGTGAGTCAGGGAAGCCCTCACTCATAGTGATTCAGACCTCTCCAAAAGCTCTGAAGGTATTCATGTAACAGCTATTACATGTTGTAAGTTTCTCCTATTAAAACTTGAAAGACTAACAGACGCTGCCACTTTACATCTAAATTCAGTGTTCGGCTAAATTCAGTGTTGGACTTTTTACAAGTCCTTTGAAATGTGTCCTCCTCTAGTCACTGGTCGTGCTGGAATTTACTTTCTTGTGAAGACAGGATTTGAGCAAATTGACACAAGAACAGTTTGCCACTACTCTGCACACCTGGTTAAGTATCGAGTTCCCTAAATGGTGTGTGTTTTATTTTGATCTCTGCTCACACTTTGCTCATCCAGTTAGAACCACAGGGCTCCAGGCCATAGCATTCCAGGCCTAAACAAGAAAATTTCCATTCCATTTTGGGAGTTCATTAGTCTCTCATAATTACTTTTTCCACAAATGTGTGCTTCAGGACAGGCCCTGTCCAAATGTGGAGAGGCCCATTTTCATTCACTCACTTTCAGACTTTCTAAGATTTTCAGTTACTAGAGGTTAGGCCAGACTTGCCATTGTCAAGGGACAGTGCACTTCACTTGAAGTTGTGCAGTATTACTTCATGTGTCTCCATGGAAATTCCACCAAAGGGAAACTCTTGCTGTAGTCATCTCCAAGTATTGCTGCCTAAGAAAATATAACTAACAAAGGATGTGGTTTCAAGCAGAATGAGGAAAGGAGGGATTATCTTTATTTCAGTGCAGTTTGACCTTTCAAAGAAACAGTAATTCCTATCAAATAGGAGGTAAAATCTTTGGAAAAGAGACATGGACATGACACGCTCAACTTTATGTCACTTTTTTTAAAACGCCAAGGGCATTTGAGAAATTCTTGGTTGCTGAATTGTCCCTTTTTTCAAATTTCTCTTAGGTAAGACACTCCAGCTTCTTCAAACCATGGTACTGTTCCTTCCATGTAAAAAACCAAAGCAAAAAACAAAATGAATTAAAACAAAACCCATGAAATAACATTTGAGAGCACACAATTGCTCAGCATGCCCATGTAAACACTATTCATGAATCTATAGGTACAGAAGCCTCAGCCTTCAGCCCATGGCCTGAAGTTTTGTCTCTATCATGGCCCCTCAGTTCCCTGGCATGTCCACATTAACTCATGAATCTTTACTCATTTCCTTTTCAAAAACACAGGGTCCAATATATTTGAACCCTGTTCTCCTGGGCAGTAATGATCCAAGGACACACCGGAGGAAGGGCAGCCACCCCCTTGCCTCGGGCCTTGGAGCTTATCACAATAGAAATGGACACCTGAACAAGGGGAGCCAAAACAAAGAGAGGCATATTCCTAAAGCCTGAAGCACAGAAGCTACCTATAGACCAGTAGTGGGATTTCACAAATTATGTAAGAATCTCTGTGCACATGCTTGGCATGGTTGCTCATGCCTATAATCCCAGCCATCTGGGGGATGAGGTGGATGGATCCTTGGAAGTTCCACTCAATCTTGGGCTACGAATTTATCTTAAGGCCTCTTTCAACAATTACATAAGATGCTGTTTCCAAAAAGAGGACAACAGAAAACTAGACAGGCTTGGTCCAGGTCCCTGGGTTCACTACATGAGTTGTGGAGTCTAAATATTCCATGCCATGAGAAAATACCTGGGATTATTAGGGAAAGAGGTATTTGCATCCCGTTTCTAAGGCTTTCCCTTTCACCAAGTTACATTTGAATTCTGGGAAGACCTGCTGGTGATAAGCTACCTAGTATTCTGTTGGTTTAGATATTGAGCTAGTACCTCATGTTTAGTGTTCAGGGTTATGCTGGAATGGCTGCAGACCTCCTTGAAATAGCGATTGCAGACATGTGAACCCCGAGGAAGCTGGATAGTTGAAGCAGGCACTCCAGATATTCATGCACTGCAAGGATTCACTTTCATTTTGGGACTCATCTTCTGGTTGCTGGCTTTTAGTGCTAACTGATACTACCGTGGTGGCAGTAATCCAGCAGAGATTGTATGTATGGTTTGCAGGTTTGCTTCCCAAGCCACCAGAAACTCGGCAGAACCGAAATCATTGTGGCATTTTCTTTCCTGCCCCGAAACATTTGGCTTTCTAAGTTTGAAAATTGAATAGACTGGGGTAGTCAAGTTTGGACACCATGTACCACAAACAGAGCTACAGACAGAACCAATTACTTCCCTCCACTTGTCAAAATATGTCAAATTTGCTTGATCACCACAACTTCAAAGAAATTTTGGGGGCAACTTAGAGAGGTGAATCAAATACTGCATGATTGGAAAGGCTGTGGTTGTATGAGGTGGAGAGCTGCAGAGTTGGGCTGAAACTGTTCACAGAAATCCACAGGCTTGTGGTTGCCAGGCAACCACACTGGGCTGAGATTGGCTGAACATCACTGTGAGGTGGATTTTAGGCTCTAGGCGTGAAAATTTAAAAGATTGGGGTAGTCAAGTTTGGAACCCATAGACCTCAGACATACCGAAAGGTTTTCCAATTACTTCCCTCCACCTCTCAAAATAAGTCAACTTTTCTTGATCACTACAACTGTAAAAAGCATTCTGAGGCAACATAGAGAGGCTAATCAAACACTGCATGATTGGAATGGCTGTGGTTGTATGAGGTGGAAAGCTGCAGAGTTGGGCTGAAACAGTTCACAGAAATCCACAAGCTTGTGGTGGCCTGGAAACCACACTGGGCTGTGATTAGCTGAGCACCATTGTGAGCTGGACTTTAGGCTCTAGGATACAATTGTGCAGTAGGAGAACTGAGTCACAATGCTGGGCGTTGCCATGGAGGCCTCAGTGGCACAGAGGACCTTGTAGGGCCGGATTTAAATAGGATGAATATTCTTGGCCTGGTATGCCACAATATGCTCTCTGAAGGCTTCACTGCTCAGAATTTGTGGATGGAAATGCTTGCCAATCTACCCATGGATGTACTTTCAATGGGATATGAAATATGCCAGGGCCTGGCAGATGATCTCTGCCATGTGCTATCCTTGACCATACCCTTTTCCCTTGTGATGTCTGTCATTTGGCTGAGTGCTGTTCCCTAAGCAATTCAGTCAAGACTTGCTGGCACCATTCACCTGCAGTATAAGAGCTTTCAGTGAAATTTCTTAGCAGAAATCCTCTGCAAGTACATAGCTTTGGATATGAGAGACAGTGGTGGAAGTTGAATTTCAAGGGCAGATATTTGAAAACAATGAAACAAGCCCCGAATAAGATCTTTACATGTTTCCCAGATGAATATGTTTGGAACTATTGGGGAAGATGGAGATCAAGACTGAGAAGAGTGCACACCCATTTCAAGGTACAAAAACCAGGGAAATACATGGGAAAGCAAGAGAGCTGCTTAATCTGATGTAAAAATCTTTGATGATGAAAGGAAAAGTATATTCTCATGATGATTTAATCAGGCTGTAGAAGTGAAGTTCTCATGTTGGTTGTCCTATGTGTGGCCTTCTGCATTGGGCAGTGGATGCAGGACAGGAGATCTTCAAATAAATCTGGTGGAACACAAAATACTGAAAAAAATTCAGCCTAAATCCTGTGTATTCCTTCCCTTCGAGAACATATATGGATAATGTACGAAGTTTTAAAAGAGAAAATTTCTATTGGGTCATGGTTTAACCAATGAAATGGTCACTTCACATAACATTTTGAATTTTGCTTTCACACTTGCTAATGTACCGGGCCTGAGTAAAGCAGAATGCAGAGTAAGCCTGTTCAATAGTTGTGCATTCTATAAGTGATTTTAAAACCAGTGAAACCCTTTGGACTTAGTGTTTGTATTTTATTGGTTGATTTATTTTTCAAATTATTTGTTTTACTATTTTTAATTTTGTGAGTCAGGGAATCCCTCCCTCATAGTGATTCAGACCTCTCCAAAAGCTCTGAAGGTATTCATGTAACAGCTATTACATGTAGTAAGTTTCTCCTATTAAGACTTGAAAGACTAACAGACTCTGCCACTTTTCATCTAAATTCAGTTTTGGGCTAAATTCAGTGTTGGACTTTTTTCAAGTCCTTTGATATGAGTCCTCCTCTAATCACTGGTCGATGGAATTTACTTTCTTGTGAAGACAGGATTTGAGCAAATTGACACAAGTACAGTTTGCCACTACTCTGCACACCTTGTTAAGTATCGAGTTCCAAAATGGTGTGTGTTTTATTTTGATCTCTGCTCACCCTATGCTCATCCAGTTAGAACCACAGGGCTCCAGGCCATAGCGTTCCAGGCTTAAACAAGAAAATTTCCATTCCGTTTAGGGAGTTCATTTGTCTCTCATAATTACTTTTTCCACAAATGTGTGCTTCAGGAGAGGCCCTGTCCAAATGTGGAGAGGCCCATTTTCATTCACTCACTTTCAGACTTTCTAAGATTTTCAGTTACTAGAGGTTTGCCCAGACTTGCCATTGTCAAGGGACAGTGCACTTCACTTGAAGTTGTGCAGTATTACTTCATGTGTCTCCATGGAAATTCCACCAATGGGAATCTCTTGCTGTAGTCATCTCCAAGTGTTGCTGCCTAAGAAAATATAACTAACAAAGGATGTGGTTTCAAGCAGAATGAGGAAAGGAGGGATTATCTTTATTTCAGTGCAATTTGACCTTTCAAAGAAACAGTAATTCCTATCAAATAGGAGGTAAAATCTTTGGTAAAGAGACATGGACATGACACGCTCAATGTTATGTCACTTTTTTTAAAACGCCAAGGGCATTTGAGAAATTCTTGGCTGCGGAATTGTCCCATTTTTCAAATTTCTCTTAGGTAAGACACTCCAGCTTCTTCAAACCATGGTACTGTTCCTTCCATGTAAAAAACCAAAGCAAAAAACAAAATAAATTAAAACAAAACCCATGAAATAACATTTGAGAGCACACAATTGCTCAGCAGGCCCATGTAAACACTATTCAAGAAGCTAGAGGTACAGAATCCTCAGCCTTCAGCCCATGGCCTGAAGTTTTGTCTCTATCATGGCCCCTCAGTTCCCTGGCATGTCCACATTAACTCATGAATCTTTACTCATTTCCTTTTCAAATGCACAGGGTCCAATGTATTTGAACCCTGTTCACCTGGGCAGTAATCATCCAAGAACACACCAGAGGAAGGGCAGCCACCCCCTTGCCTCGGGCCTTGGAGCTTATCACAATAGAAATGAACACCTGAACAAGGGGAGCCAAAACAAAGAGATGCATATTCCTAATGCCTGAAGCACAGAAGCTACCTATAGACCAGTAGTGGGATTTCACAAATTATGTAAGAATCTCTGTGCACATGCTTGGCATGGTCTCTCAAGCCTATAATCCCAGCCATCTGGGGGCTGAGGTGGATGGATCCTTGGGAGTTCTAGTCCATCTTGGGCTACGAATTTATCTCAAGGCCTCTTTCAACAACTACACAAGATGCTGTTTCCAAAAAGAAGACAATAGAAAACTAGACACACTTGGTCCAGGTCCCTGGGTTCACTACATGAGTTGTGGAGTCTAAATATTCCATGCCATGAGAAAATACCTGGGATTTTTAGGGAAAGGGGCATTTGCATCCCGTTTCTAAGGGTTTCCCTTTCACCAAGTTACATTTGAATTCTGGGAAGACCTGCTGGTGATAAGCTATCTAGTATTCTGTTGGTTTAGGTATTGAGCTAGTACCTCATGTTTAGTGTTCAGGGTTATGCTGGAATGGCTGCAGACCACCTTGAAATAGCGATTGCAGACATGTGAACCCCGAGGAAGCTGGATAGTTGAAGCAGGCACTCCAAATATTCACGCACTGCAAGGATGCACTTTCATTTTGGGACTCATCTTCTGGTTGCTGGCTTTTAGTGCTATCTGATACTACCATGGTGGCAGTAATCCAGCAGAGATTGCATGTATGGTTTGCAGGTTTGCTTCCCAAGCCACCAGAAACTCAGCTGAACCGAAATCATTGTGGCATTTTCTTTCCTGCGCCGAAACTTTTGGCTTTCTAAGTTTGAAAATTGAATAGACTGGGGTAGTCAAGTTTGGACCCCATGTACCACAAACAGAGCTAAAGACAGAGCCAATTACTTCCCTCCACTTGTCATATATGTCAAATTTGCTTGATCACCACAACTTCAAAGAAATTTCGGGGGCAACTTAGAGAGGTGAATCAAATAGTGCATGATTGGAATGGCTGTGGTTGTATGAGGTGGAGAGCTGCAGAGTTGGGATGAAACTGTTCACAAAAATCCACAGGCTTGTGGTTGCCAGGCAACCACACTGGGCTGAGATTGGCTGAACATCACTGTGAGGTGGATTTTAGGCTCTAGGCGTGAAAATTTAAAAGACCGGGGTAGTCAAGTTTGGAACCCATAGACCTCAGACATACCGAAAGGTTTTCCAATTACTTCCCTTCACTTCTCAAAATATGTCAAATTTTCTTGATCACTACAACTGTAAAAAACATTCTGAGGCAACATAGAGAGGCTAATCAAACACTGCATGATTGGAATGGCTGTGGTTGTATGAGATGGAAAGCTGCAGAGTTGGGCTGAAACAGTTCACAGAAATCCACAAGCTTGTGGTGGCCTAGCAACCACACTGGGCTGTGATTAGCAGAGCACCATTGTGAGCTGGACTTTAGGCTCTAGGATACAAGTGTGCAGTAGGAGACCTGAGTCACAATGCTGGGCATTGCCATGGAGACCTCAGTGGCACAGAGGACCTTGTAGGGCAAGATTTAAATAGGATGAATATTCTTGGCCTGGTATGCCACAATATTCTCTCTGAAGGCTGCACTGCTCAGAATTTGTGGATGGAAATGCTTGCCAATCTACACATGGATGTATTTTCAATGGGATATGAAATATGCCAGGGCCTGGCAGATGATCTCTGCCATGTCCTATCCTTGAGCATACCCTTTTCCCTTGTCATGTCTGTCATTTGGCTGAGTGCTGTTCCCTAAGCTATTCAGTCAAGACTTGCTGGCATCATTCACCTGCAGTATAAGAGCTTTCGGTGAAATTTCTCAGCAGAAATCCTCTGCAAGCACGTAGCTTTATATATGAGAGACAGTGGTGGAAGTTGAATTTCAAGGGCAGATATTTGACAACAATGAAACAAGCCCCGAATAAGATCTTTACATGTTTCCCAGATGAATATGTTTGGAACTATTGGGGAAGATGGAGATCAAGACTGAGAAGAGTGCACACCCATTTCAACGTACAAAAACCAGGGAAAAACATGGGAAAGCAAGAGAGCTGCTTAATCTGATGTAAAAATCTTTGATGATGAAAGGAAAAGTATATTCTCATGATGATTTAATCAGGCTGTAGAAGTGAAGTTCTCATGTTGGTTGTCCTATGTGTGGCCTTCTGCATTGGGCAGTGGATGCAGGACAGGAGATCTTCAAATAAATCTGGTGGAACACAAAATACTGAAAAAAATTCAGCCTAAATCCTGTGTATTCCTTCCCTTTGAGAACATATATGGATAATGTAGGAAGTTTCAAAAGAGAAAATTTCTATTGGGTCATGGTTTCACCAATGAAATTGTAACTTCACATAACATTTTGAATTTTGCTTTCACACTTGCTCTTGTACTGGGCCTGAGTAAAGCAGAATGCAGAGTAAGCCTGTTCAATAGTGGTGCATTCCATAAGTGATTTTAAAACCAGTGAAACCCTTTGGACTTAGTGTTTGTATTTTATTGGTTGATTTATTTTTCAAATTATTTGTTTTACTATTTTTAACTCTGTGAGTCAGGGAAGCCCTCACTCATAGTGATTCAGACCTCTCCAAAAGCTCTGAAGGTATTCATGTAACAGCTATTACATGTTGTAAGTTTCTCCTATTAAAACTTGAAAGACTAACAGACTCTGCCACTTTTCATCTAAATTCAGTGTTGGGCTAAATTCAGTGTTGGACTTTTTTCAAGTCCTTTGATATGAGTCCTCCTCTAGTCACTGGTCGGGCTGGAATTTACTTTCTTGTGGAGACAGGATTTGAGCAAATTGACACAAGTACAGTTTGCCACTACTCTGCACACCTGGTTAAGTATCGAGTTCCTAAATGGTGTGTGTTTTATTTTGATCTCTGCTCACACTATGCTCATCCAGTTAGAACCACAGGGCTCCAGGCCATAGCGTTCCAGGCCTAAACAAGAAAATTTCCATTCCGTTTTGGGAGTTCATTCGTCTCTCATAATTACTTTTTCCACAAATTTGTGCTTCAGGAGAGGCCCTGTCCAAATGTGGAGAAGCCCATTTTCATTCACTCACTTTCAGACTTTCTAAGATTTTCAGTTACTAGAGGTTAGGCCAGACTTGCCATTGTCAAGGGACAGTGCACTTCACTTGAAGTTGTGCAGTATTACTTCATGTGTCTCCATGGATATTCCACCAAAGGGAAACTCTTGCTGTAGTCATCTCCAAGTATTGCTGCCTAAGAAAATATAACTAACAAAGGATGTGGTTTCAAGCAGAATGAGGAAAGGAGGGATTATCTTTATTTCAGTGCAGTTTGACCTTTCAAAGAAACAGTAATTCCTATCAAATAGGAGGTAAAATCTTTGGAAAAGAGACATGGACATGACACGCTCAACTTTATGTCACTTTTTTTAAAACGCCAAGGGCATTTGAGAAATTCTTGGCTGCTGAATTGTCCCTTTTTTCAAATTTCTCTTAGGTAAGACACTCCAGCTTCTTCAAACCATGGTACTGTTCCTTCCATGTAAAAAACCAAAGCAAAAAACAAAATAAATTAAAACAAAACCCATGAAATAACATTTGAGAGCACACAATTGCTCAGCATGCCCATGTAAACACTATTCATGAATCTATAGGTACAGAAGCCTCAGCCTTCAGCCCATGTCCTGAAGTTTTGTCTCTATATTGGCCCCTCAGTTCCCTGGCATGTCCACATTAACTCATGAATCTTTACTCATTTCCTTTTCAAAAACACAGGGTCCAATATATTTGAACCCTGTTCTCCTGGGCAGTAATGATCCAAGGACACACCAGAGTAAGGGCAGCCACCCCCTTGCCTCGGGCCTTGGAGCTTATCACAATAGAAATGGACACCTGAACAAGGGGAGCCAAAACAAAGAGAGGCATATTCCTAAAGCCTGAAGCACAGAAGCTACCTATAGACCAGTAGTGGGATTTCACAAATTATGTAAGAATCTCTGTGCACATGCTTGGCATGGTCGCTCATGCCTATAATCCCAGCCATCTGGGGGATGAGGTGGATGGATCCTTGGAAGTTCCACTCAATCTTGGGCTACGAATTTATCTTAAGGTCTCTTTCAACAATTACATAAGATGCTGTTTCCAAAAAGAGAACAACAGAAAACTAGACAGGCTTGGTCCAGGTCCCTGGGTTCACTACATGAGTTGTGGAGTCTAAATATTCCATGCCATGAGAAAATACCTGGGATTTTTAGGGAAAGGGGTATTTGCATCCCGTTTCTAAGGCTTTCCCTTTCACCAAGTTACATTTGAATTCTGGGAAGACCTGCTGGTGATAAGCTATCTAGTATTCTGTTGGTTTAGATATTGAGCTAGTACCTCATGTTTAGTGTGCAGGGTTATGCTGGAATGGCTGCAGACCTCCTTGAAATAGCTATTGCAGACATGTGAACCCCGAGGAAGCTGGATAGTTGAAGCAGGCACTCCAGATATTCATGCACTGCAAGGATTCACTTTCATTTTGGGACTCATCTTCTGGTTGCTGGCTTTTAGTGCTAACTGATACTACCATGGTGGCAGTAATCCAGCAGAGATTGCATGTATGGTTTGCAGGTTTGCTTCCCAAGCCACCAGAAACTCGGCAGAACCGAAATCATTGTGGCATTTTCTTTCCTGCCCCGAAACATTTGGCTTTCTAAGTTTGAAAATTGAATAGACTGGGGTAGTCAAGTTTGGACACCATGTACCACAAACAGAGCTACAGACAGAGCCTATTACTTCCCTCCACTTGTCAAAATATGTCAAATTTGCTTGATCACCACAACTTCAAAGAAATTTCGGGGGCAACTTAGAGAGGTGAATCAAATACTGCATGATTGGAAAGGCTGTGGTTGTATGAGGTGGAGAGCTGCAGAGTTGGGCTGAAACTGTTCACAGAAATCCACAGGCTTGTGGTTGCCAGGCAACCACACTGGGCTGAGATTGGCTGAACATCACTGTGAGGTGGATTTTAGGCTCTAGGCGTGAAAATTTAAAAGACTGGGGTAGTCAAGTTTGGAACCCATAGACCTCAGACATACCGAAAGGTTTTCCAATTACTTCCCTCCAACTCTCAAAATAAGTCAACTTTTCTTGATCACTACAACTGTAAAAAGCATTCTGAGGCAACATAGAGAGGCTAATCAAACACTGCATGATTGGAATGGCTGTGGTTGTATGAGGTGGAAAGCTGCAGAGTTGGGCTGAAACAGTTCACAGAAATCCACAAGCTTGTGGTGGCCTGGAAACCACACTGGGCTGTGATTAGCTGAGCACCATTGTGAGCTGGACTTTAGGCTCTAGGATACAAGTGTGCAGTAGGAAAACTGAGTCACAATGCTGGGCGTTGCCATGGAGGCCTCAGTGGCACAGAGGACCTTGTAGGGCAAGATTTAAATAGGATGAATATTCTTGGCCTGGTATGCCACAATATGCTCTCTGAAGGCTTCACTGCTCAGAATTTGTGGATGGAAATGCTTGCCAATCTACACATGGATGTACTTTCAATGGGATATGAAATATGCCAGGGCCTGGCAGATGATCTCTGCCATGTGCTATCCTTGAGCATACCCTTTTCCCTTGTCATGTCTGTCATTTGGCTGAGTGCTGTTCCCTAAGCAATTCAGTCAAGACTTGCTGGCATCATTCACCTGCAGTATAAGAGCTTTCAGTGAAAATTCTTAGCAGAAATCCTCTGCAAGTACATAGCTTTGGATATGAGAGATAGTGGTGGAAGTTGAATTTCAAGGGCAGATATTTGAAAACAATGAAACAAGCCCCGAATAAGATCTTTACATGTTTCCCAGATGAATATGTTTGGAACTATTGGGGAAGATGGAGATCAAGACTGAGAAGAGTGCACACCCATTTCAAGGTACAAAAACCAGGGAAATACATGGGAAAGCAAGAGAGCTGCTTAATCTGATGTAAAAATCTTTGATGATGAAAGGAAAAGTATATTCTCATGATGATTTAATCAGGCTGTAGAAGTGAAGTTCTCATGTTGGTTGTCCTATGTGTGGCCTTCTGCATTGGGCAGTGGATGCAGGACAGGAGATCTTCAAATAAATCTGGTGGAACACAAAATACTGAAAGAAATTCAGCCTAAATCCTGTGTATTCCTTCCCTTCGAGAACATATATGGATAATGTACGAAGTTTTAAAAGAGAAAATTTCTATTGGGTCATGGTTTAACCAATGAAATGGTCACTTCACATAACATTTTGAATTTTGCTTTCACACTTGCTAATGTACCGGGCCTGAGTAAAGCAGAATGCAGAGTAAGCCTGTTCAATAGTTGTGCATTCCATAAGTGATTTTAAAACCAGTGAAACCCTTTGGACTTAGTGTTTGTATTTTATTGGTTGATTTATTTTTCAAATTATTTGTTTTACTATTTTTAATTTTGTGAGTCAGGGAATCCCTCACTCATAGTGATTCAGACCTCTCCAAAAGCTCTGAAGGTATTCATGTAACAGCTATTACATGTTGTAAGTTTCTCCTATTAAGACTTGAAAGACTAACAGACTCTGCCACTTTTCATCTAAATTCAGTTTTGGGCTAAAATCAGTGTTGGACTTTTTTCAAGTCCTTTGATATGAGTCCTCCTCTAGTCACTGGTCGATGGAATTTACTTTCTTGTGAAGACAGGATTTGAGCAAATTGACACAAGTACAGTTTGCCACTACTCTGCACACCTGGTTAAGTATCGAGTTCCAAAATGGTGTGTGTTTTATTTTGATCTCTGCTCACCCTATGCTCATCCAGTTAGAACCACAGGGCTCCAGGCCATAGCATTCCAGGCTTAAACAAGAAAATTTCCATTCCGTTTTGGGAGTTCATTCGTCTCTCATAATTACATTTTCCACAAATGTGTGCTTCAGGAGAGGCCCTGTCCAAATGTGGAGAGGCCCATTTTCATTCACTCACTTTCAGACTTTCTAAGATTTTCAGTTACTAGAGGTTTGCCCAGACTTGCCATTGTCAAGGGACAGTGCACTTCACTTGAAGTTGTGCAGTATTACTTCATGTGTCTCCATGGAAATTCCACCAATGGGAATCTCTTGCTGTAGTCATCTCCAAGTGTTGCTGCCTAAGAAAATATAACTAACAAAGGATGTGGTTTCAAGCAGAATGAGGAAAGGAGGGATTATCTTTATTTCAGTGCAATTTGACCTTTCAAAGAAACAGTAATTCCTATCAAATAGGAGGTAAAATCTTTGGTAAAGAGACATGGACATGACACGCAGAACGTTATGTCACATTTTTAAAATGACAAGGGCATTTGAGAAATTCTTGGCTGCTGAATTGTCCCTTTTTTTCAAATTTCTCTTAGGTAAGACACTCCAGCTTCTTCAAACCATGGTACTGTTCCTTCCATGTAAAAAACCAAAGCAAAAAACAAAATAAATTAAAACAAAACCCATGAAATAACATTTGAGAGCACACAAATGCTCAGCAGGCCCATGTAAACACTATTCAAGAAGCTAGAGGTACAGAATCCTCAGCCTTCAGCCCATGGCCTGAAGTTTTGTCTCTATCATTGCCCCTCAGTTCCCTGGCATGTCCACATTAACTCATGAATCTTTACTCATTTCCTTTTCAAATGCACAGGGTCCAATGTATTTGAACCCTGTTCACCTGGGCAGTAATCATCCAAGAACACACCAGAGGAAGGGCAGCCACCCCCTTGCCTCGGGCCTTGGAGCTTATCACAATAGCAATGAACACCTGAACAAGGGGAGCCAAAACAAAGAGATGCATATTCCTAATGCCTGAAGCACAGAAGCTACCTATAGACCAGTAGTGGGATTTCACAAATTATGTAAGAATCTCTGTGCACATGCTTGGCATGGTCGCTCAAGCCTATAATCCCAGCCATCTGGGGGCTGAGGTCGATGGATTCTTGGGAGTTCCACTCCATCTTGGGCTACGAATTTATCTCAAGGCCTCTTTCAACAACTACACAAGATGCTGTTTCCAAAAAGAAGACAACAGAAAACTAGACACACTTGGTCCAGGTCCCTGGGTTCACTACATGAGTTGTGGAGTCTAAATATTCCATGCCATGAGAAAATACCTGGGATTTTTAGGGAAACGGGCATTTGCATCCCGTTTCTAAGGCTTTCCCTTTCACCAAGTTACATTTGAATTCTGGGAAGACCTGCTGGTGATAAGCTACCTAGTATTCTGTTGGTTTAGGTATTGAGCTAGTACCTCATGTTTAGTGTTCAGCGTTATGCTGGAATAGCTGCAGACCTCCTTGTAATAGCGATTGCAGACATGTGAACCCCGAGGAAGCTGGATAGTTGAAGCAGGCACTCCAAATATTCACGCACTGCAAGGATTCACTTTCATTTTGGGACTCATCTTCTGGTTGCTGGCTTTTAGTGCTAACTGATACTACCATGGTGGCAGTAATCCAGCAGAGATTGCATGTATGGTTTGCAGGTTTGCTTCCCAAGCCACCAGAAACTCGGCAGAACGGAAATCATTGTGGCATTTTCTTTCCTGCCCCGAAACATTTGGCTTTCTAAGTTTGAAAATTGAATAGAATGGGGTAGTCAAGTTTGGACCCCATGTACCACAAAAAGAGCTAAAGACAGAGCCAATTACTTCCCTCCACTTGTCATATATGTCAAATTTGCTTAATCACCACAACTTCAAAGATATTTCGGGGGCAACTTAGAGAGGTAAATCCAATACTGCATGATTGGAATGGCTGTGGTTGTATGAGGTGGAGAGCTACAGAGTTGGGCTGAAACTGTTCACAGAAATCCACAGGCTTGTGGTTGCCAGGCAACCACACTGGGCTGAGATTGGCTGAACATCACTGTGAGGTGGATTTTAGGCTCTAGGCGTGAAAATTTAAAACACCGGGGTAGTCAAGTTTGGAACCCATAGACCTCAGACATACCGAAAGGTTTTCCAATTACTTCCCTAAACCTCTCAAAATAAGTCAACTTTTCTTGATCACTACAACTGTAAAAAGCATTCTGAGGCAGCATAGAGAGGCTAATCAAACACTGCATGATTGGAATGGCTGTGGTTGTATGAGGTGGAAAGCTGCAGAGTTGGGCTGAAACAGTTCACAGAAATCCACAAGCTTGTGGTGGCCTGGCAACCACACTGGGCTGTGATTAGCTGAGCCCCATTGTGAGCTGGACTTTAGGCTCTAGGATACAAGTGTGCAGTAGGAGACCTGAGTCACAATACTGGGCGTTGCCATGGAGACCTCAGTGGCACAGAGGACCTTGTAGGGCAAGATTTAAATAGGATGAATATTCTTGGCCTGGTATGCCACAATATTCTCTCTGAAGGCTTCACTGCTCAGAATTTGTGGATGGAAATGCTTGCCAATCTACACATGGATGTACTTTCAATGGGATATGAAATATGCCAGGGCCTGGCAGATGATCTCTGCATGTCCTACCCTTGAGCATACCCTATTCCCTTGTCATGTCTGTCATTTGGCTGAGTGCTGTTCCCTAAGCTATTCAGTCAAGACTTGCTGGCATCATTCACCTGCAGTATAAGACCTTTCGGTGAAATTTCTCAGCAGAAATCCTCTGCAAGCACATAGCTTTGGATATGAGACACAGTGGTGGAAGTTGAATTTCAAGGGCAGATATTTGACAACAATGAAACAAGCCCCGAATAAGATCTTTACATGTTTCCCAGATGAATATGTTTGGAAATATTGGGGAAGATGGAGATCAAGACTGAGAAGAGTGCACACCCATTTCAAGGTACAAAAACCAGGGAAAAACATGGGAAAGCAAGAGAGCTGCTTAATCTGATGTAAAAATCTTTGATGATGAAAGGAAAAGTATATTCTCATGATGATTTAATCAGGCTGTAGAAGTGAAGTTCTCATGTTGGTTGTCGTATGTGTGGCCTTCTGCATTGGGCAGTGGATGCAGGACAGGAGATCTTCAAATAAATCTGGTGGAACAAAAAATACTGAAAAAAATTCAGCCTAAATCCTGTGTATTCCTTCCCTTTGAGAACATATATGGATAATGTAGGAAGTTTCAAAAGAGAAAATGTCTATTGGGTCATGGTTTCACCAATGAAATGGTCACTTCACATAACATTTTGAATTTTGCTTTCACACTTGCTCATGTACCGGGCCAGAGTAAAGCAGAATGCAGAGTAAGCCTGTTCAATAGTTGTGCATTCCATAAGTGGTTTTAAAACCAGTGAAACCCTTTGGACTTAGTGTTTGTATTTTATTAGTTGATTTATTTTTCAAATTGTTTGTTTTACTATTTTTAGTTTTGTGAGTCAGGGAAGCCCTCACTCATAGTGATTCAGACCTCTCCAAAAGCTCTGAAGGTATTCATGTAACAGCTATTACATGTTGTAAGTTTCTCCTATTAAGACTTGAAAGACTAACAGACTCTGCCACTTTTCATCTAAATTCAGTGTTGGGCTAAATTCAGTGTTGGACTTTTTTCAAGTCCTTTGATATGAGTCCTCCTCTAGTCACTGTTCGTGCTGGAATTTACTTTCTTGTGAAGACAGGATTTGAGCAAATTGACACAAGTACAGTTTGCCACTACTCTGCACACCTGGTTAAGTATCGAGTTCCTAAATGGTGTGTGTTTTATTTTGATCTCTGCTCACACTTTGCTCATCCAGTTAGAACCACAGGGCTCCAGGCCATAGCGTTCCAGGCCTAAACAAGAAAATTTCCATTCCATTTTGGGAGTTCATTCGTCTCTCATAATTACTTTTTCCACAAATGTGTTCTTCAGGAGAGGCCCTGTCCAAATGTGGAGAGGCCCATTTTCATTCACTCACTTTCAGACTTTCTAAGATTTTCTGTTACTAGATGTTAGGCCAGACTTGCCATTGTCAAGGGACAGTGCACTTCACTTGAAGTTGTGCAGTATTACTTCATGTGTCTCCATGGAAATTCCACCAAAGGGAAACTCTTGCTGTAGTCATCTCCAAGTGTTGCTGCGTAAGAAAATATAACTATCAAAGATGTGGTTTCAAGCAGAATGAAGAAAGAAGGGATTATCTTTATTTCACTGCAGGTTGACCTTTCAAAGAAACAGTAATTCCTATCAAATAGGAGGTAAAATCTTTGGTAAAGAGACATGGACATGACACGCAGAACGTTATGTCACATTTTTAAAACGACAAGGGCATTTGAGAAATTCTTGGCTGCTGAATTGTCCCTTTTTTTCAAATTTCTCTTAGGTAAGACACTCCAGCTTCTTCAAACCATGGTACTGTTCCTTCCATGTAAAAAACCAAAGCAAAAAACAAAATAAATTAAAACAAAACCCATGAAATAACATTTGAGAGCACACAATTGCTCAGCAGGCCCATGTAAACACTATTCAAGAAGCTAGAGGTACAGAATCCTCAGCCTTCAGCCCATGGCCTGAAGTTTTGTCTCTATCATGGCCCCTCAGTTCCCTGGCATGTCCACATTAACTCATGAATCTTTACTCATTTCCTTTTCAAATGCACAGGGTCCAATGTATTTGAACCCTGTTCACCTGGGCAGTAATCATCCAAGAACACACCAGAGGAAGGGCAGCCACCCCCTTGCCTCGGGCCTTGGAGCTTATCACAATAGCAATGAACACCTGAACAAGGGGAGCCAAAACAAAGAGATGCATATTCCTAATGCCTGAAGCACAGAAGCTACCTATAGACCAGTAGTGGGATTTCACAAATTATGTAAGAATCTCTGTGCACATGCTTGGCATGGTCGCTCAAGCCTATAATCCCAGCCATCTGGGGGCTGAGGTCGATGGATCCTTGGGAGTTCCACTCCATCTTGGGCTACGAATTTATCTCAAGGCCTCTTTCAACAACTACACAAGATGCTGTTTCCAAAAAGAAGACAACAGAAAACTAGACACACTTGGTCCAGGTCCCTGGGTTCACTACATGAGTTGTGGAGTCTAAATATTCCATGCCATGAGAAAATACCTGGGATTTTTAGGGAAACGGGCATTTGCATCCCGTTTCTAAGGCTTTCCCTTTCACCAAGTTACATTTGAATTCTGGGAAGACCTGCTGGTGATAAGCTACCTAGTATTCTGTTGGTTTAGGTATTGAGCTAGTACCTCATGTTTAGTTTTCAGCGTTATGCTGGAATAGCTGCAGACCTCCTTGTAATAGCGATTGCAGACATGTGAACCCCGAGGAAGCTGGATAGTTGAAGCAGGCACTCCAAATATTCACGCACTGCAAGGATTCACTTTCATTTTGGGACTCATCTTCTGGTTGCTGGCTTTTAGTGCTAACTGATACTACCATGGTGGCAGTAATCCAGCAGAGATTGCATGTATGGTTTGCAGGTTTGCTTCCCAAGCCACCAGAAACTCGGCAGAACGGAAATCATTGTGGCATTTTCTTTCCTGCCCCGAAACATTTGGCTTTCTAAGTTTGAAAATTGAATAGAATGGGGTAGTCAAGTTTGGACCCCATGTACCACAAAAAGAGCTAAAGACAGAGCCAATTACTTCCCTCCACTTGTCATATATGTCAAATTTGCTTAATCACCACAACTTCAAAGATATTTCGGGGGCAACTTAGAGAGGTAAATCCAATACTGCATGATTGGAATGGCTGTGGTTGTATGAGGTGGAGAGCTACAGAGTTGGGCTGAAACTGTTCACAGAAATCCACAGGCTTGTGGTTGCCAGGCAACCACACTGGGCTGAGATTGGCTGAACATCACTGTGAGGTGGATTTTAGGCTCTAGGCGTGAAAATTTAAAACACCGGGGTAGTCAAGTTTGGAACCCATAGACCTCAGACATACCGAAAGGTTTTCCAATTACTTCCCTAAACCTCTCAAAATAAGTCAACTTTTCTTGATCACTACAACTGTAAAAAGCATTCTGAGGCAGCATAGAGAGGCTAATCAAACACTGCATGATTGGAATGGCTGTGGTTGTATGAGGTGGAAAGCTGCAGAGTTGGGCTGAAACAGTTCACAGAAATCCACAAGCTTGTGGTGGCCTGGCAACCACACTGGGCTGTGATTAGCTGAGCCCCATTGTGAGCTGGACTTTAGGCTCTAGGATACAAGTGTGCAGTAGGAGACCTGAGTCACAATACTGGGCGTTGCCATGGAGACCTCAGTGGCACAGAGGACCTTGTAGGGCAAGATTTAAATAGGATGAATATTCTTGGCCTGGTATGCCACAATATTCTCTCTGAAGGCTTCACTGCTCAGAATTTGTGGATGGAAATGCTTGCCAATCTACACATGGATGTACTTTCAATGGGATATGAAATATGCCAGGGCCTGGCAGATGATCTCTGCATGTCCTACCCTTGAGCATACCCTATTCCCTTGTCATGTCTGTCATTTGGCTGAGTGCTGTTCCCTAAGCTATTCAGTCAAGACTTGCTGGCATCATTCACCTGCAGTATAAGACCTTTCGGTGAAATTTCTCAGCAGAAATCCTCTGCAAGCACATAGCTTTGGATATGAGACACAGTGGTGGAAGTTGAATTTCAAGGGCAGATATTTGACAACAATGAAACAAGCCCCGAATAAGATCTTTACATGTTTCCCAGATGAATATGTTTGGAAATATTGGGGAAGATGGAGATCAAGACTGAGAAGAGTGCACACCCATTTCAAGGTACAAAAACCAGGGAAAAACATGGGAAAGCAAGAGAGCTGCTTAATCTGATGTAAAAATCTTTGATGATGAAAGGAAAAGTATATTCTCATGATGATTTAATCAGGCTGTAGAAGTGAAGTTCTCATGTTGGTTGTCGTATGTGTGGCCTTCTGCATTGGGCAGTGGATGCAGGACAGGAGATCTTCAAATAAATCTGGTGGAACACAAAATACTGAAAAAAATTCAGCCTAAATCCTGTGTATTCCTTCCCTTTGAGAACATATATGGATAATGTACGAAGTTTCAAAAGAGAAAATGTCTATTGGGTCATGGTTTCACCAATGAAATGGTCACTTCACATAACATTTTGAATTTTGCTTTCACACTTGCTCATGTACCGGGCCTGAGTAAAGCAGAATGCAGAGTAAGCCTGTTCAATAGTTGTGCATTCCATAAGTGGTTTTAAAACCAGTGAAACCCTTTGGACTTAGTGTTTGTATTTTATTAGTTGATTTATTTTTCAAATTGTTTGTTTTACTATTTTTAGTTTTGTGAGTCAGGGAAGCCCTCACTCATAGTGATTCAGACCTCTCCAAAAGCTCTGAAGGTATTCATGTAACAGCTATTACATGTTGTAAGTTTCTCCTATTAAGACTTGAAAGACTAACAGACTCTGCCACTTTTCATCTAAATTCAGTGTTGGGCTAAATTCAGTGTTGGACTTTTTTCAAGTCCTTTGATATGAGTCCTCCTCTAGTCACTGTTCGTGCTGGAATTTACTTTCTTGTGAAGACAGGATTTGAGCAAATTGACACAAGTACAGTTTGCCACTACTCTGCACACCTGGTTAAGTATCGAGTTCCTAAATGGTGTGTGTTTTATTTTGATCTCTGCTCACACTTTGCTCATCCAGTTAGAACCACAGGGCTCCAGGCCATAGCGTTCCAGGCCTAAACAAGAAAATTTCCATTCCATTTTGGGAGTTCATTCGTCTCTCATAATTACTTTTTCCACAAATGTGTTCTTCAGGAGAGGCCCTGTCCAAATGTGGAGAGGCCCATTTTCATTCACTCACTTTCAGACTTTCTAAGATTTTCTGTTACTAGATGTTAGGCCAGACTTGCCATTGTCAAGGGACAGTGCACTTCACTTGAAGTTGTGCAGTATTACTTCATGTGTCTCCATGGAAATTCCACCAAAGGGAAACTCTTGCTGTAGTCATCTCCAAGTGTTGCTGCGTAAGAAAATATAACTATCAAAGATGTGGTTTCAAGCAGAATGAAGAAAGAAGGGATTATCTTTATTTCACTGCAGGTTGACCTTTCAAAGAAACAGTAATTCCTATCAAATAGGAGGTAAAATCTTTGGTAAAGAGACATGGACATGACACGCTCAATGTTATGTCACTTTTTTTAAAACGCCAAGGGCATTTGAGAAATTCTTGGCTGATGAATTGTCCCTTTTTTCAAATTTCTCTTAGGTAAGACACTCCAGCTTCTTCAAACCATGGTACTGTTCCTTCCATGTAAAAAACCAAAGCAAAAAACAAAATAAATTAAAACAAAACCCATGAAATAACATTTGAGAGGACACAATTGCTCAGCAGGCCCATGTAAACACTATTCAAGAAGCTAGAGGTACAGAAGCCTCAGCCTTCAGCCCATGGCCTGAAGCTTTGTCTCTATCATGGCCCCTCAGTTCCCTGGCATGTCCACATTAACTCATGAATCTTTACTCATTTCCTTTTCAAATGCACAGGGTCCAATATATTTGAACCCTGTTCACCTGGGCAGTAATCATCCAAGGACACACCAGAGGAAGGGCAGCCACCCCCTTGCCTCGGGCCTTGGAGCTTATCACAATAGAAATGGACAACTGAACAAGGGGAGCCAAAACAAAGAGATGCATATTCCTAATGCCTGAAGCACAGAAGCTACCTATAGACCAGTAGTGGGATTTCACAAATTGTGTAAGAATCTCTGTGCACATGCTTGGCATGGTCGCTCAAGCCTATAATCCCAGCCATCTGGGGGCTGAGGTGGATGGATCCTTGGGAGTTCTAGTCCATCTTGGGCCACGAATTTATCTCAAGGCCTCTTTCAACAACTACACAAGATGCTGTTTCCAAAAAGAAGACAACAGAAAACTAGACACACTTGGTCCAGGTCCCTGGGTTCACTACATGAGTTGTGGAGTCTAAATATTCCAATGCATGAGAAAATACCTGGGATTTTTAGGGAAAGGGGCATTTGCATCCCGTTTCTAAGGCTTTCCCTTTCACCAAGTTACATTTGAATTCTGAGAAGACCTGCTGGTGATAAGCTACCTAGTATTCTGTTGGTTTAGGTATTGAGCTAGTACCTCATGTTTAGTGTTCAGGGTTATGCTGGAATAGCTGCAGACCTCCTTGAAATAGCGATTGCAGACATGTGAACCCCGAGGAAGCTGGATAGTTGAAGCAGGCACTCCAAATATTCACGCACTGCAAGGATTCACGTTCATTTTGGGAATCATCTTCTGATTGCTGGATTTTAGTGCTAAGTGATACTACCATGGTGGCAGTAATCCAGCAGAGATTGCATGTATGGTATGCAGGTTTGCTTCCCAAGCCACCAGAAACTCGGCAGAAGCGAAATCATTGTGGCATTTTCTTTCCTGCCCCGAAACATTTGGCTTTCTAAGTTTGAAAATTGAATAGACTGGGGTAGTCAAGTTTGGACCCCATGTACCACAAACAGAGCTAAAGACAGAGCCAATTACTTCCCTCCACTTGTCAAAATATGTCAAATTTGCTTGATCACCACAACTTCAAAGAAATTTTGGGGGCAACTCGGACAGGTGAATCAAATACTGCATGATTGGAATGGCTGTGGTTGTATGAGGTGGAGAGCTGCAGAGTTGGGCTGAAACTGTTCACAAAAATCCACAGGCTTGTGGTTTCCAGGCAACCACACTGGGCTGAGATTGGCTGAACATCACTGTGAGGTGGATTTTAGGCTTTAGGCGTGAAAATTTAAAAGACTGGGGTAGTCAAGTTTGGAACCCATAGACCTCAGACATACTGAAAGGTTTTCCAATTACTTCCCTCCACCTCTCAAAGTATGTCAAATTTTCTTGATCACTACAACTGTAAAAAACATTCTGAGGCAACATAGAGAGGCTAATCAAACACTGCATGATTGGAATGGCTGTGGTTTTATGAGGTGGAAAGCTGCAGAGTTGGGCTGAAACAGTTCACAGAAATCCACAAGCTTGTGGTTGCCTGGCAACCACACTGGGCTGTGATTAGCTGAGCACCATTGTGAGCTGGACTTTAGGCTCTAGGATACAAGTGTGCAGTAGGAGACCTGAGTCACAATGCTGGGTATTGCCATGGAGCCCTCAGTGGCACAGAGGACCTTGTAGGGCAAGATTTAAATAGGATGAATATTCTTGGCCTGATATGCCACAATATTCTCTCTGAAGGCTTCACTGCTCAGAATTTGTGAATGGAAATGCTTGCCAATCTACACATGGATGTACTTTCAATGGGATATGAAATATGCCAGGGCCTGGCAGATGATCTCTGCCATGTGCTATCCTTGAGCATACCCTTTTCCCTTGTCATGTCTGTCATTTGGCTGAGTCCTGTTCCCTAAGCTATTCAGTCAAGACTTGCTGGCATCATTCACCTGCAGTATAAGAGCTTTCTGTGAAATTTCTCAGCAGAAATTCTCTGCAAGCACATAGCTTTGGATATGAGAGACAGTGTTGGAAGTTGAATTTCAAGGGCAGATATTTGAAAACAATGAAACAAGCCCCGAATAAGATCTTTACATATTTCCCAGATGAATATGTTTGGAAATGTTGGGGAAGATGGAGATCAAGACTGAGAAGAGTGCACACCCATTTCAAGGTACAAAAACCAGGGAAAAACATGGGAAAGCAAGAGAGCTGGTTAATCTGATGTAAAAATCCTTGATGATGAAAGGAAAAGTATATTCTCATGATGATTTAATCAGGCTCTAGAAGTGAAGTTCTCATGTTGGTTGTCCTATGTGTGGCCTTCTGCATTGGGCAGTGGATGCAGGACAGGAGATCTTCAAATAAATCTGGTGGAACACAAAATACTTAAAAAAAAATCAGCCTAAATCCTGTGTATTCCTTCCCTTTGAGAACATATATGGATAATGTACGAAGTTTCAAAAGAGAAATTGTCTATTGGGTCATGGTTTCACCAATGAAATGGTCACTTCACATAACATTTTGAATTTTGCTTTCACACTTGCTCATGTACCGGGCCTGAGTAAAGCAGAATGCAGAGTAAGCCTGTTCAATCGATGTGCATTCCATAAGTGGTTTTAAAACCAGTGAAACCCTTTGGACTTAGTGTTTGTATTTTATTGGTTGATTTATTTTTCAAATTGTTTGTTTTACTATTTTTAACTTTGTGAGTCAGGGAAGCTCTCACTCATCGTTATTCAGACCTCTCCAAAAGTTCTGAAGGTGTTCATGTAACAGCTATTACATGTTATAAGTTTCTCCTATTAAAACTTGAAAGACTAACAGACTCTGCCTCTTTTCATCTAAATTCAGTGTTGGGCTAAATTCAGTGTTGGACTTTTACAAGTCCTTTGAATTATGTCCTCGTCTAGTCACTGGTCGTGCTGGAATTAACTTTCTTGTGAAGACAGGATTTGAGCAAATTGACACAAGTACAGTTTGCCACTACTCTGCACACCTGGTTAAGTATCGAGTTCCCTAAATGATGTGTGTTTTATTTTGATCTCTGCTCACACTTTGCTCATCCAGTTAGAACCACAGGGCTCCAGGCCATAGCGTTCCAGGCCTAAACAAGAAAATTTCCATTCCGTTTTGGGAGTTCATTCGTCTCTCATAATTACTTTTTCCACAAATGTGTGCTTCAGGAGAGGCCCTGTCCAAATGTGGAGAGGCCCATTTTCATTCACTCACTTTCAGACTTTCTAAGATTTTCGGTTACTAGAGGTTTGCCCAGACTTGCCATTGTCAAGGGACAGTGCACTTCACTTGAAGTTGTGCAGTATTACTTCATGTGTCTCCATGGAAATTCCACCAATGGGAAACTCTTGCTGTAGTCATCTCCAAGTGTTGCTGCGTAAGAAAATATAACTAACAAAGGATGTGGTTTCAAGCAGAATGAGGAAAGGAGGGATTATCTTTATTTCAGTGCAGGTTGACCTTTCAAAGAAACAGTAATTCCTATCAAATAGGAGGTAAAATCTTTGGTAAAGAGACATGGACATGACACGCTCAACTTTATGTCACATTTTTAAAACGCCAAGGGCATTTGAGAAATTCTTGGCTGCTGAATTGTCCCTTTTTTCAAATTTCGCTTAGGTAAGATACTCCAGCTTCTTCAAACCATGGTACTGTTAATTTCATGTAAAATACCAAAGGAAAAAACAAAATAAATTAAAACAAAACCCATGAAATAACATTTGAGAGGACACAATTGCTCAGCAGGCCCATGTAAACACTATTCAAGAAGCTAGAGGTACAGAAGCCTCAGCCTTCAGCCCATGGCCTGAAGCTTTGTCTCTATAATTGCCCCTCATTTCCCTGGCATGTCCACATTAACTCATGAATCTTTACTCATTTCCTTTTCAAATGCACAGGGTCCAATATATTTGAACCCTGTTCACCTGGGCAGTAATCATCCAAGGACACACCAGAGGAAGGGCAGCCACCCCCTTGCCTCGGGCCTTGGAGCTTATCACAATATAAATGGACAACTGAACAAGGGGAGCCAAAACAAAGAGAGGCATATTCCTAAAGCCTGAAGCACAGAAGCTACCTATAGACCAGTAGTGGGATTTCACAAATTGTGTAAGAGTCTCTGTGCGCATGCTTGGCATGGTCGCTCATGCCTATAATCCCAGCCATCTGGGGGCTGAGGTGGATGGATCCTTGGGAGTTCCACTCCATCTTGGGCTACGAATTTATCTCAAGGCCTCTTTCAAAAACTACATAAGATGCTGTTTCCAAAAAGAGGACAAGAGAAAACTAGACACACTTGGTCCAGGTCCCTGGGTTCACTACATGAATTGTGGAGTCTAAATATTCCATGCCATGAGAAAATACCTGGGATTTTTAGGGAAAGGGGCATTTGCATCCCGTTTCTAAGGGTTTCCATTTCACTGTGTTACATTTGAATTCTGGGAAAGCCTGCTGGTGATAAGCTATCTAATATTATGTTGGTTTAGGTATTGAGCTAGTATCTCATGTTTAGTGTTCAGGGTTATGCTGGAATGGCTGCAGACCTCCTTGAAATAGCGATTGCAGACATGTGAACCCCGAGGAAGCTGGATAGTTGAAGCAGGCACTCCAAATATTCATGCACTGCAAGGATTCACTTTCATTTTGGGACTCATCTTCTGGTTGCTGACTTTTAGTGCTAACTGATACTACCATGGTGGCAGTAATCCAGCAGAGATTGCATGTATGGTTTGCACGTTTGCTTCCCAAGCCACCAGAAACTCGGCAGAACCCAAATCATTGTGGCATTTTCTTTCCTCCCCTGAAACATTTGGCTTTCAAAGTTTGAAAATTGAATAGACTACGGTAGTCAAGTTTGGACCCCATGTACCACAAACAGAGCAAAAGACAGAGCCAATTACTTCCCTCCACTTGTCAAAATATGTCAAATTTGCTTGATCCCCACAACTTCAAAGAAAATTCGGGGGCAACTTAGAGAGGTGAATCAAATACTGCATGATTGGAATGGCTGTGGTTGTATGAGGTGGAGAGCTGCAGAATTGGGCTGAAACTGTTCACAGAAATCCACAGGCTTGTGGTTGCCAGGCAACCACACTGGGCTGAGATTGGCTGAACATCACTGTGAGGTGGATTTTAGGCTCTAGGTGTGAAAATTTATAAGACTGGGATAGTCAAGTTTGGAACCCATAGACCTCAGATATACCAAAAAGTTTTCCAATTACTTCCCTCCACTTCTCAAAATATGTCAAATTTTGTTGATCACTACAACTGTAAAAAAAATTCTGAGGCAACATATAGAGGCTAATCAAATACTGCATGATTGGAATGGCTGTGGTTGTATGAGGTGGAAAGCTGCAGAGTTGGGCTGAAACAGTTCACAGAAATCCACAAGCTTGTGGTTGCCTGGCAACCACACTGGGCTGTGATTAGCTGAGCACCATTGTGAGCTGGACTTTAGGCTCTAGGATACAAGTGTGCAGTAGGAGACCTGAGTCACTGACCGGAGCCGCGGGAGACAGGAGACCAAACTCGAGCAGGATCAGCTCTCAAACTTTATTGTGTACAGCGAACCGGACCTGACTAGGTCCGCCACCCTCAACCTTTTTTCCTCTTCCGCCCGTTAAGGGCAGGAACAACCTCTTATAAGGGGAAGCAGTATCCAATTACAGAGAAGCACGCCTAACAAGCTGATAGGCTAGCATCACAGGTAACTGGGCAGACATGACAATTTGGCGGGGTTGTTCAGGCCGGGAAGAACCCGGAAGCAGGAAATGGGCGCCATCTCAGGCGGCTTCCCACATCTCCCCCTTTTTTATTTATTAAAATAGGATGGTCTGTGGGTCCCTCCAAGGTGTCTATGACCTTGTTGCTGTTAGACACCTAGGAGTGGGCCTACCTTGTAGGCCGAGGCATGAGAGAATGTAGAGGTCTATACCCTGCTGTGCATCACCCTGTTTTGTGCATATCCTTGCACCAGGACCATGCTCAAGGTGAGTGGTTCATTTTTTCGCAGGGCCAGGCTTTTGTGAACCGAACCTGGATGCATATAGACATTCATTCCTGCCTTTCCCCCAACCTTTGAGGCGGATGGCACTGCAGTACCCTTGGTCTCGCATCTCAATGCCAATAATTTGACTCCAGAAGGGACCCCTGGCCTTATAGGCCATGTATATCTGAGTGGAGCCTGTCTTAGGTTGACCGGGAGGGCTTTTCCCGTCTTACCCGTCATTGGCTTGCCCACTCAGCTCTTATAGCTGATGTTCTGCAATGTGAAGGAGATATGCGGTGGCCTGCTGGCCTGATGGGCCACCTGCTGCCATTTGCATGGCTGCCATAGCCGTGACCTTGACCTGTTGCTGGGTTTGCATAAGGCGGTCTAACAAGCATTTGATAACCACAAGCCCTACTAGGATAGCTATGGCAATTAGGATCCAGAGGCGGGCGAGGCTGCCGAAAAAGGTGCCAATGTGGGCGGGTGATGCCAAGGACCCCAAAGATATTGTGGTGGTTCTGTGGAATCTGAGCATATCACAGGGGTGATTAATAGGAACCCACAGAATAGAAAAAACTCCAAACCAGACATTTTAGTTTGTAGATGGTCTCGGGCGCTGAGCGTCGGTCCCAGAAGGGTCGAGTTGACTTGTGTCCGCGGGCTTATCCTCCTGTGCTTTATCAGGAACTGGTGGGGAGTTTACTGCTCGCGTCAATCTTTCCGGGACCCACAGCGGTTCGCAGCCTGGTTCCTGTGGGAAGACACAAACCGCTCCTTGGGTCCAGCTAACCACTGGATCCGGGCCCATCCATTGTCCTGTAAGGACATCTTTCCATCTAACCAGCCCTTTATCGGTTGGGGACGGATTGCTATGTTCCATGGCAGGGGAATGATTATTATGATTAAGGTTTAAAAAATTTATGGTAAAGAGTGCCAATGATATTCTTCCTTTGGGCGTTAGGCCATGGCCTATCCCCTCTTTTTGCTTTTGTAAGACACCCTTGAGTGTCCGATGCGCCCGTTCAATGATGCCTTGTCCTTGAGGGTTATATGGAATGCCATGCTTAAGGACAACATCCATTTGTTGACAGAATGATACAAAACTTTTGCTGGTGTAAGCAGGACCATTGTCTGTTTTTAATATATTGGGTTTTCCCCAAGCAGCCCAGGCTGCAAGACAATGATTAATAGCATGGGTGGCCCTTTCTCCGGGTTCTGCCGAGGCAAACATAACCTGGGAGGTGGTATCTACCGAAACATGAACATATTTAAGTTTTCCGAATTCTGGGATGTGTGTAACATCCATTTGCCAAATATGATTTGGGCAAAGTCCTCTTGGGTTAATGCCAATAGATTGTTGGGGTGAAGAGATCACACAAGCTGGGCAATACCGTACAATCTCTCGTGCTTGTGCTCTCGTGATGTTGAAGCGCGCCATGAGGGTGCGGGCATTAACATGGAACTGAGAGTGGAATTTTTGGGCTGCTTCCAGAGGGTTGGGAAAGGTGAAGACCCATATTGGGCGTGTGGGCGAGTCTGCCAAGGCATTGCCCTCCGCCAAGGGCCCAGGTAAATTAGTATGGGCTCTGATATGTGAGATGAACACTTTTGAGGTTCTATTCCATAACTGATGTTGAATACCTAGGAATATGGAGGCTACCGTTGAAGAGGGTTTAATGGGACCCGCCGTCTCCAGAACTTGGAGAGCATTTACCACATACTTGGAGTCCGACAGGAGGTTAACATCGCCTGGAAAGCGACGTAAGACCTCCTGTATTATCTGGAGCTCGACCACCTGGGGTTGGTCTGGAGTAAATTGGATAGTTTTTGGCTCTTGACCCATAATCACATACGCGCCTATGCCTGACTTGGAGCCGTCTGTAAATATTATTGGAGCTCCAGCTATGGGGTATGCGGATGTAACCTTGGGAAAAATCACAGGGTGTACTGTAATAAACTGAAGTAGTGGGTCTTTTGGGAATTGATTATCTATGGTCCCTTGAAACGTACACCGGAGAATCGCCCAGGAATCTAGACACGTTGTTAAGGTCTCAATTTGTTCTCTTGTGTATGGTACATGTAGGGAGGAAGGAGGCACCCCAAAGTGTTGTATGGCTCGTGAGATGCCCTCTAAAGACAGGGAAGCAACCGAGTCTGGATAATGATCAATAGCTTTAGCGGGTGACATTTTTGGATGGACCCAAAGCAAGGGTCCCTGTTGCCAAATGACAGCCGTGGGTTGTCTAGCTGTCTTGAGAACGCACAAGGCGAAGGAACCTCGAGAAGGTGACCCGGTTCATGTAGATGCCTCGGGTCCACAGTAAGACCCTTAGGGAATCGGCAAGGGGCTTGCGAGCAGCGTTGCCCATATTAGCGAAGCGAAAGCAAAACAGATGCAAAGGGAGGAAAAAAAAGAAAAAAAAACCCGGCGTCCACTCGTGTGGCGCTCAAAATCTGTTAGGTGCGTCCACCCAACCCAGGCGATTCAGTACTCCCCTGTCCCGGGAACCGCTGTATCTCACGTAGCTGATCAGGGTGAAGAGAAGAGGCGCTCAGTGCCTTCCGTTGTTATTGGGCTAGGTCCTCCGTCTTACTGCAGGCGACAGCAATTGCACCTCCCGGCCGAAGAGGCACGTCGCTGAGTCTTTTATCTTTGATTCCCTGTGCGGGCCACCAGGTGACGGGAGCCGCGGGAGACAGGAGACCAAACTCGAGCAGGATCAGCTCTCAAACTTTATTGCTTACAGCGAACCGGAACTGACAAGGTCCGCCACCCTCAATGTTGGTTCCTCTTCCGCCCGTTGGGGGCAGGAAAAACCTCTTATAAGGGGAAGCAGTATCCAATCACAGAGAAGCGCGCCTAACAAGCTGATAGGCTAGCATCACGGGTAACTGGGCAGACATGACAATTTGGCGGGCTTGTTCAGGCCGGGAAGAACCCGGAAGCAGGAAATGGGCGCCATCTCAGGCGGCTTCCCACAAGTCACAATGCTGGGCATTGCCATGGAGACCTCAGTGGCACAGAGGACCTTATAGGGGAAGATTTAAATAGGATGAATATTCTTGGCCTGGTATGCCTCAATATTCTCTCTGAAGGCTTCACTGCTCAGAATTTGTGGATGGAAATGCTTGCCAATCTACACATGGATGTACTTTCAATGGGATATGAAATATGCCAGGGCCGGGCAGATGATCTCTGCATGTGCTATCCTTGAGCATACGCTTTTGCCTTGTCATGTCTGTCATTTGGCTGAGTCCTGTTCCCT